>NC_091484.1:53626365-53777880 GCF_947461875.1 Haliaeetus albicilla | reverse complement strand
GTCTTATGCCAATTCCTGTTGTGAGAAACCCTGCCACCTACTACCATGCCTCCCCACTTCAGTTTGCTTCTGTCATGAATAAAATCTTTAACTAATCACTTGGTGTCGTTTCACCTTAATTTAGCATGAGGGAATTTAAAATTAAACACGACTCCCTGGTCTGTCCAGTCTAGGTCGTGACAGAATGTTACAAAATGAAACCTTAACCCCAAATAAACAGAAGTCATGGTGTGCGTACCTCTTCTGCTCTGCCTTGTACACAGTTCCCAGTGACCAAGTATCCTTGTCCACTTTGTCAAGCATTCCCCATAGATTTACCTAAATTGAGTTCCCTTTATTCCTTTTTCTACCCTTCCTGTCCACAAACTACAAAGGAAGTTCTATCAATGAATCAAAAACAAAATAAAGAGGGAAAGAGAGGAAAAGGTGCTGAAAGGTCATCTCATGGCAGTTTTTTCCAAATAAAAGACTCTTTATCAAAAGTAAGCAGATTTTTGTGAAGAGAGATTTGATTATTCTCCAGTGAGGCTTTGGCTTACTTAGAGCGCTCTTACTCCATGACTATGCATAGATCCCAATAGATCCCAATTCATCAGGCTAATGAAAGGGACTATGTAAAAATAAAGAGCAAAACCATTACATTATATCAAATTAATAAAGTCCTCAGGTTTATTTATCCTGGACAGTTTAACCATCTTTCTGTCAATTGACTCCTAAGGCTGATTTGCCTTGAAAAGCTTAAGAGTGGATACATACTTCCCATCTATGGTTATTCACAGTACAAACTGGCATTTGACCCTATGGAAATTAAAATGTGGCTCCTGAAATTTATTGCATTAAAAGCAAATGACAGCATGTAGGCTAATAACAAGTTGTTAGTGATTAGGTCACCTCCAGAATAAATTGTTTGGACGTGGAAATGGTTTCTGTGCTGTTCTCTTGACAAGAAGCGTATAACAGAAAAAGCGACACAAAAATATATTTGGAGGACTAATTTCAATAAAAATTATAGATACGGACAAAGCTAATTGGTAGTTTGCTTCAGGCTTTAACTTCATTTATGTATTAATGAGAAATGATCTGTGTAGATGTTACAATCTATTAGATTATAACAGAAGTAAAAAAGTATCAATGGAGGGGAAAATCCAACTGTTTTTCTGAAGTTAACTTGTTCCATACTGGTTGCTACAGATTTGGACATCTGTGGAGAGGAAGAAGAGGATAAAAGCCAATCCAGTTACTCACAGTTTATAAATGCCTCCTCAACAGGTGCATCACTAATTGTAATAAAAAAAATTTCTATACACGATCATTTTATTTTCAGATATTAACAGCCAGCAATAATAGCCAAAAAGACACAGAACCTGTAAAAGCATTGCTGCTCCTAATGTTCTTGCTTCCATGAGCCTGTATTCAAGAACAGGCTCACATGCTGCACTAATACTGCAGCACGGGGACAAAGCAGCAGGCAGTAGGCTGAGGAATAGAGCAACAAAATTTTTTCCACTGATATCATGACTGGGAAACCAAGCTCTTGCAGTTGGATGATGAAAAAACTGCAAAAGACTAAAAGAGCCTACTTTAACATTATCTATGGGGAATAGTGCTTAAATACGTGTGAAATACCTAGAAGACGTGGACACACTGGAATGCAAACAACCTATCTATGTAAGACATAGCAGGCCCAGAGTAGAAAAAAGATTAACCAGCTGTTATGGAAATACGTAGGCAGACAATGGCTGTACATGATGGGAAGATGAAGGCATACTTGAACGTTGCTCTGTCATCAGAGCTGAAAGCAGTATGGTGGTGGGCATGACATTATCCCTGTCCCCAAATTTCAGGCAAGTCTGAAACAGGCTCTGGGTTTGTTGCCTCTAGAGAAGGGACAGGAGGGCACCTTGAAATTAGTGTAGTCTTGGGAATAGTAATTGCACTCTGCATTCCTAACAATTGTTTCAACAAATGAATGATTAAAATATAAAATATATCTTCATTTTTGGGAAAAAAAGCCAAGTATTTACATTCAAAAATATGGCTACAGTGCCTTAGAAGTGCTGTATTTTCTGTATCTTGTGACTTCCTTCTCACATTTTACACTGAGGATGAATATCTTCCCCACAGAATTGTTCTAAAAAGGGTGAGAAATAACTGCATCTCACCATCCCATGTACAGATTTTGTGAGTCTAGACCTCAAATCCAATTGCATTTCATTCCTGTCTTTCTGTCATGGTTTAACCCCAGCCAGCAACTAAACACCACGCAGCCACTCACCCACTTCCCCTCCCACCCAGATGGAGGAGAAAATCAGGAAAAGAAGTAAAACTCGTAGGTTGAGATAAAAACAGTTTAATAGAACGGAAAAGAAGAAACTAATAATGATAATGATAACACTAATAAAATGACAACAGTAATAATAAAAGGAATGGAATATACAAATGATGCACAGTGCAATTGCTCACCACCTGCCAATCGACACCCAGCTAGTCCCTGAGTGGCAATCCCCCCACCCCCACTCCCCCCAGTTCCTATACTAGATGTGACGTCCCACGGTATGGAATACACCGTTGGCCAGTTTGGGTCAGGTGCCCTGGCTGTGTCCTGTGCCAACTTCTTGTGCCCCTCCAGCCTTCTCGCTGGCTGGGCATGAGAAGCTGAAAAATCCTTGACTTCAGACTAAACATTACTTAGCAACAATTGAAAATATCAGTGTGTTATCAACATTCTTCTCATACCAAACTCAAAAACATAGCACTATACCAGCTACTAGGAAGACAATCAACTCTATCCCAGCTGAAACCAGGACACTTTCAAACTGTAATATTTTGGTTTGGGCTAAAAGGAAAGGTTTATTTCACAACATAGAGATCATTCTTGGCAAATTTTAGTATGGTAAGAGTCCAAAATATTCAAACTTAGTTAAGGCTAAGCCAAAATTGTTTTGATTTCAGCTGCCGTGAACTGAAAAAGCACTTATCAGCTTGGTCGTATTACAGATAGCTAATCTTTTAGGACAGTAACATTAGAATCTTGCCATGATAAAATTACTTTATTGAGGAGTGCAGTAACAATCCTTGACTTCAAACCTCCTGCTTTTCAAGGAAAACTCCAATATATAACTATTCACTTAAAAATGTTTCTGTAAGGTTGCTTTTTTTGTCATCGTATATCTTCTGTTGCTTCCTTGCATGTTTGGCATGTTGTAAGCAAAGGGTTGCAATGTTATGAACTTGAAATGCCCATATGTCTTCCAAAGCTATCATTCCTGTTTCAAGTATGTTGTTTCCATGGTGAATGACAAACAAAGAGGCCCAAAGACAACAGCAGAAGAAAAAAATACAATTGGATGTGATTTTAATTAAAAAATATTTGTGTATAAAAAGTAAGTGGATGATGGCAAAAGTAGGTCTTTATGTGCTAAGCTCAGTCCATGTTCTGTTACTGTATCTGTGCAGTGTAAGTCTGTCAGGACTTGGAAAGTATGTCTACAATAAAACATGGAAAGCAGAAATATCTGAGCTGACAGACCTGAGCTGATTTCTGAAGTACTAGAAATAGCATGTCCATGCTTCTGTATATAGCAGATATACCATGGCAGAGATGCTTGTTTTCTAAGGCAGGACCTCTAGCACCTGGTTATGAGGGCAACCACCTAGTGTAATCTAACCATACCGACAGGGTGAAATTAGCACATAGGCACGAGGGAATGTTGTCACTGAGTTTGCGTTTCATTTCGTCTTCTGAAGTTGACAGTGTTGATCACTACACCCAGAAAGGCACAGGAGGCAGGAAATACTTTGGCAGATTAAGTGGTTTCTGAGAGACCTTTTTCGAGGGCGATTTTCAAGTATTGCCATTTTCTGCAATCACGTTACGTCAGTCACACCAGTCTTCACTTAGAGCTGTGTGTATAGCGTGTACAGACCATTAACATTTGTTTCTTCAGACACTACAGATTCTTATTCCTGAACACACCCCACCAGGTATGTTTTGGCAAGTCTTTTTATTTTCCATTCTCTTTTCCTACCTGTACCAATGTTTTCCTGCCTGCAGGCAGCTTTCAGATGAGCTACTGCTACAAACACACTACTGTGACCTTCTTCCTGGCCAAATGCTAATCAGATTTTCTCAGTGACCGTGAAGACACTATCACATTGTTGCTGGAAAAGTTTACAGATGGTACAGACAGATAGAGTGGTAAATAATGCTGTGGATCATTTGGTAAACAGGGCACTGTCAAATGTGTTTTATTACAGCCAAAGTCATGCCACTACAACAAAATAATGTAGATTGCACTTGCGGAGAGAAATGGCTGTGAAAAGAGCATTGTGGTCATGGTGTACAAATGTATTGAGTGTAACCAGTTTTCGTAGCACTGTGACTACAAGCGCTAAGAGTCACTAGGATGCACAAACAATTGAAATCTTAGAAGTGGTACTACTGACAAGAGCCTGCTAAGTGCCATCTCTGTGAAATATAGCATATCCCAAGCACTGCTACTATCAACAACCGCCAAAAAAATTTGATGTGGGATCCTGTTCTCTAGCAGCTAGAGATTTGCAGAAGATTTTGCTGTTTTGGCTGCAGAAGAGTGAAGGTCATTATGCAGTAGTACTGACTAAATGTTCAGCCTTGCCATGGTTTAACCCCAGCCAGCAACTAAGCACCACGCAGCCGCTCACTCACTCCCCCCCATCCAGTGGGATGGGGGAGAAAATTGGGAAAAGAAGTAAAACTCGTGGGTTGAGATAAGAACGGTTTAATAGAACAGTAAAGAAGAAACTAATAATGATAATGATAACACTAATAAAATGACAACAGCAGTAATAAAAGGATTGGAATGTAGAAATGATGCGCAGGGCAATTGCTCACCATCCACCGACCGACACCCAGCCAGTCCCCGAACGGCGATTCCCCGCCCCCGCCTTCCCAGTTCCTAAACTAGATGGGACATCACATGGTATGGAATACACCGTTGGCCAGTTTGGGTCAGGTGCCCTGGCTGGGCATGAGAAGCTAAAAAATCCTTGACTATAGTCTAAACACTACTGAGCAACAACTGAAAACATCAGTGTTATCAACATTCTTCTCATACTGAACCCAAAACACAGCACTGTACCAGCTACTAGGAAGACAGTTAACTCTATCCCAGCTGAAACCAGGACAAGCCTCTTTAAGGCACATAACAGCAGCAGTTCAGGAATATGCATGCTGCCAAAGAGACTATCCTTTAAGTCACAGCTTAAATAGAGGTTAAGGCTAACACAAAACGTAATAGCCATCCGTAAAATGAGTTGGTGGCTTTATTTAACTTTAAAAACAAACTTTTTGCTACCTAACATATTGCTAGTTTGAACAGAGAGGCTAAGGACTGTTTGGTCATGACTGACTTTCAGAAGCTGTTGAAGCATCTTGTTTCTCCAATTCCAAACTAAATTAATGATATAAAATTGAGAAGTGCAGCAGAGATTGAAATGAATTGAAAACTACTCTATTCCTAGAGTTTTGGCCTCATGAGTGATATCGATTATACACAAAGTGACTCATTATGTGCATTAGATTTCCCACAGAATTTCATAGAAAATATCAAGCACAATGTTTACAAGCAACAATAAGTTTATTGGCTATTTTTGCTTGGCGATAGATGAAATCAAATGCTTAACTGAAATCTTTTAGTTCATAGTGATTAAATACAAAATATAAGAAAAGAATGTTCTTGGAGAGCCGGGAACAAAGGCCAGTGACACCAGTAAAAAGTTTTCTCATCTGAGTGGTCTTTCAGTCAGATTATGCATCGAAGTTTGTGTGTGTGTGTGTGTGTGTGTGTGTAGCCAAAACATGATACTTCATCTGGCAAACCTCCTATTGGTATTAGTGCGATCTTGCTTGAAGAAAAACTGATTTATTTGCCTCTTGGTATTTTGCCATGGGAATATAGTCACTAATCAAGCAGAAACCATCTAGCTCATTTCAGTGATACGGTTGTTGGGCCTCTGTTCTAGGAGGCAAAGAAATACAAATCCTTGATAAATCATAACCATATTGTATAAAGCATTTTGTTACTGGTTTGAGGCAAATGCAGTTTGAACTGACTGTTTCATCAAGGCACACGAAAAACAAAGCTTTATCTTTTAGAAAAGGAAGCAGTTTTCATTGTTTTATTGTTGTTGTCCTTAAAGCATTTAACATCACTGCACACAGCGTTGTTCTGATCTAAACTACCTTAAAGAGAGGCTTTGCACCTGAAGCACTAGATGGGTTCTTTGGAGACCTGGCTTTGCCAGAGACTTTTTGTGACCATAGCAGACAAATGAGAGCCAAAGCCTGTTGAAGATGGACAGAGGAAAAGGTCCATTTCAATGAGCTAGGACATACAAAGACCTTGTAGCTTTTTTCTTTTACTGGGAGACTCTGATTGCCATGGTCTTACCTTCTAGTATTTTGGCACAGTTCTCTAAGTTTCCTATACTATGGTTGATGAGGGAAAGCAGTACTATGACATATTGATGTATTTCTGATTTATGTTTAACCTTCGAATAGCAACACAAGGAAAGATTTCTGTTCCTTTGTGATCCAGAAGGACTGGTGACCATGAGACCTCCAGAGCACAAGCAAGTTTTGCAGGTAAATAACTTCATTACTGTATTTCAGTAAAGCTTGCAATACAGACCTTAAAGCTAGTAAGTAGTGAAATCGGTAATAAACCATTTCAGTCATAACTCAAGAGATTCATGGGATAAGTGGACTGTCTTTAGTAGGTAGGCAGTAGAGGCATTTATCTCTGTTCTGGCTAGGCCAAATGGCTATCTAGTGAAGGATGGAGTCCCTGACAGAAAGAACTGTTCCTGAGTGCTGAGAGACTGAGGAATTAAACAGTGTTGATTATTGGTAAAATTTCTCTAACAGATGGAAGGCAGATAGCTAAAACCTTAACAAGTAGATGGCAAAAGAAGAGAAACCTGGAGTAAAAATACTGTAGGAAGACTAGATAGAGATATTTATTTCAGGTACAGCCAAGGGGCACTTTATTACTTATCCATTCTAAAACGTAACTTCATTCAGTCAAAAGAATTACCTTAAAACACATTCCAGTGCTTGGAACGGAGTTTCAGGTCATTTGGCAGAAATGGCCTGAAGCTTTCTTTCACATAGCAGAGTGACAACCATTACCAACAGAGAAATTGAAATAGGGATAAAACAAATTATAGTAACATTATTTTCTCATGTTTTCTGCAATTATTTTTATTCCCATCTTAACCAGCTATATTTTAGAGCAGTACCAGGAGGTGTACAGTGACTTAAAACAGAAGTCTACCTGTATTCCTACTTCACCTGAAAGTAGCAAAGCTCAAATCACAGAACATATGCCTAAAGACAGATTATAAGCAGCATGTTTTCCACAGTTAAAAGGAGCAAATATTAATCACAGACCTTGGTGCAGTGAGTTTGCACCACATGGTGATGTAACTACTTTTTTTTATGCCAGTGCTTCATAGTGATTCCAACCTTAGAGCAGGAGCTGGGAGATGAACATCCTCAAAGCAAGGGAAGCTTCTGAAGTTACTGTAGCAGCCTGTTAGGGTACTGATGGTGATCTCTTGGCGGGGGGACGGGGGACGGGACACCTCTCATTGTCCACTAATTTAAATGGAAAGACCACGGAATCACAGAACCACAGGTTGGTTGAAGTTGGAAGAGACTTGTGGAGGTCTTCTGGTCCAACCCCTCTGCTCAAGCAAGGCCACCTAGAACTGGTTGCCCAGGACCATGTGCAGATGGTTTCCAAGTACCATCTCCAAGGATGGAGACTCCACAACCTCTCTGGGCAACCTGTGCCAGTGCTCAGTCACCCTCAGAGGGAAAAAGTGTTTCCTGATGTTCAGACAGAACCTCCTGTGTTTCAGTTTGTGCCCACCACCTCTGATCCTGTCACTGGGCACCACTGAAAAGAGCCTGGCTCCATCTCCTTTGCACCCTTCCTTTAGGTATTTATACATATTAGTAAGATCCCCCCAAGCTTTCTCTTCTCTAGGCTAAACAGTCCCAGCTCTCTCAGCCTTTCCTCATAGGAGAGATGCTCCAGTCCTGTAATTATCTTCATGGACCTTTGTTGGACTCTCTCCAGTATGTCCATGTCTCTCTTGTACTGGGGAGCCCAGAACAGGAACCAGTACTCCAGATGTGGCCTCACCAATGCTAAATAGAGAGGAAGAATCACCTCCTTTAACCTGCTGGCAACACTCCTCCTAACACAGCCCAGGATACCATTAGCCTTCCTTGCTACAAGGGCACATTGCTGGCTCATGTTCAACTTGGTATTCACCAAGACCCCTAGGTCCTCTTCTGCAAAGCCATTTTCCAGACAGGCAGCCCCTAGCCTGTACTGGTGCATGGGGTTGTTTCTCCCCAGGTGCAGGACTTTGCATTTCCCTTCGCTGAACTTCATGAGGTTCCTGTCTGCCCACTTCTCCAGCCTGTTGAGATCCCTCTGGACAGCTGCATGACCCTCTGGTATATCAGCCACTCCTCCCAGGTTTGTGTCATCCATACACTTGCTAAGGGCACACTCTGCGCCTCATCAAGATCATTAATGAAGTAATTAAACAGGATTGGATGTAGTATTGACCCCTGGGGTACAATGCTAGTTATTGGCATCCAGCTAGACTTCATGTCATTGATCACCACACTCTGGGCTCAGCTGTCCAGCCAGTTTTCAATCCACCTCACCATCTGCTCATCCAGTCCATACTTCAACAGCTTCTCTAAGAGGACTTTATGGGAGACAGTGCCAAAGGCCTTACTGAAGTCCAGGTAAACAATATCCACAGCTCTCTCCTCATCTACCAGGCCAGTCATTTCATCATAGGAGGTTATCAGGATGGTCAAGCATGACCTCCCCTTGAGGAATCCATGCTGACTACTCCTGATGATTTTCTTGTTGATCATGTGCCTGGAAATGGTTTCCAGGATTAGCTGCTCCATCACCTGCCCAGGGATTGAGGTGAGGCTGACTAGCTTGTAGTTCCCTGGGTCCTCCTTCTTGCCCTTTTTGAAGATAGGAGTGACA
Source organism: Haliaeetus albicilla (assembly GCF_947461875.1). NCBI lineage: Eukaryota > Metazoa > Chordata > Aves > Accipitriformes > Accipitridae > Haliaeetus > Haliaeetus albicilla. The sequence continues at coordinate 53,768,812 of NC_091484.1, read as the reverse complement.
TTTGCTTTCTTCTAGTTTTCAGGCACTTCCCGCAGTCGCCATGATCCATCAAAGATTATCAAGAGCGGCCTTGCAATGACATCTGCCAGGTCTTTCAGCACTTGTTGGTGCACCCCATCAGGGCCCATGGACTTATGGATGTCCAATTTGCTTAAGTATTCCCTGACCTGATCCTAAAGCTTAACACCTAAGTCAGGATTTCTACAACACTGCTTCATTTTTCATAGTTGTGTGGTCTTGCTGGGAAAAGACTGAGAACAGAAAAAAACAGGAACTGAATTGAACAGAGTAGGAAATAGAATAGAGTTGGGCATGCCCAACTTTATCTAGACTATGTAAAAAGACTGGCTCCTTGTAGTTGAAAGAGAGTACCTGTTGGTTGCTACTGGCCATGTCTATGCTTTGGGTAAGTCAATGGCTCTAAAAAGTGAGTTGAGAAACAAAACCTTTCTGTGTCCTTTCAGTTTTGTATACATGCTATCAAAATTCACAAATTATCGTTCTTTGTTTGAGACTTGATTTTTGTCCCCAAGTTTTTTATCGTGGTGTAACCCCAGCCAGCAACTAAGCACTACGCAGCCACTCACCCACCTCCCCTCCCACCCAGATGGGGCAGGGAATCGGGAAAAAGAAGTAAAACTCGTGGGTTGAGATAAAAACAATTTAATAGAACAGAAAAGAAGAAACTAATAATGATAATGATAACACTAATAAAATGACAACAGTAATAATAAAAGGAATGGAATGTACAAATGATGCACAGTGCAATTGCTCACCACCTGCCAATCGACACCCAGCTAGTCCCTGAGTGGCAATCCCCCCACCCCCACTCCCCCCAGTTCCTATACTAGATGGGACATCCCATGGTATGGAATACCCCGTTGGCCACTTTGGGTCAGGTGCCCTGGCTGTGTCCTGTGCCAACTTCTTGTGCCCCTCCAGCTTTCTCGCTGGCTGGGCATGAGAAGCTGAAAAATCCTTGACTTCAGACTAAACATTACTGAGCAACAACTGAAAACATCAGTGTGTTATCAACATTCTTCTCATACCAAACTCAAAAACATAGCACTGTACCAGCTACTAGGAAGACAATCAACTCTATCCCAGCTGAAACCAGGACATAATGTAGAATGCCTCTGTGCATCTTTCAGGTGAGATGTGAGTAGGGCTGTCTAATCAAAACAGGAAACGTCTCCCTGTGCAGTCACGGCAGAGCCCCACCAAAAAGCTTGAGCAAGCCAGGCCTTCCTATTGGTGATAGAATAGCCCTGCACGCACCCTACCACAAAGATGCATACAGCCATTTCCCTCTGAAAATATCAGTCCTTCCTTGAGATAGGAATGAAGTGAAAGCCAAACTGCTGTCAAATGCAATAGAGCTGTTAGCTGATATTCTAAATGTCAGTGAGAACTAAAAACAATTTTGTAATTACAGTTTATTTTGCTTCCCTTCACTTTGTTGCTATTAAATTAACTTTATAAATTTCTTCAGAGACCTCTCATAAATTTCTTCTGACATGAAATAAAAATATATCTAATTTTCTCTCCCTAGGGATAAGATTTGCTCTCAATATTTAAAACATCACCTGTTTTAGTAATTTTTTTCATTAGCCAGGAATACTCTGAGTGGCATCTAGACATTCTACTTTAAATCTACTATAACACTTCCACTTCAGACTTGAAACAGTGTTTTCATGCATTTACACAAAGAGTATTTATCCTTCTTTTAATGCCACGACAAAGTAGCTTTATAATATTAAATTCCAGCAGAGCCATCTGAAATGATCAGAAATTTATTCAGTCTCTTGGTAACAATAGTGGTGTTGTGTTTGGTTTGAATATTGTTAGTAGCATAATTTATGTGTAAATAGCTGTTACTTTTTACAATGCATTGAATATAGTAAACAGAAAGGGTCCATAAAGAGCACAAAGAAAAGATCAAGTGATACTACTGTAAAATCTTGTTACAATTCTGAATAAGGTGATTTAATTCTCCCCTTTTCAGAAAGTCCCATGCTCTCTTTCATACATAATAGCTTCAAACATTTCAAACACTTTGTAGCATTTGTTAGACAATGTGCTGGGAAAACTATGCCTCAGAGTTTGACACTCTTGAAGCAGTGAGAAAACAGAGACTTGTTGAAGCAATGAGAAAACAGAGAGAAAGAAATAGAGGGAGAAGCAGTGTAAGCAAACCCTGCCCTCACTGGGGATGCTGCTGCAGCCCCAATGAGGGCAGGCTGGGCTGGTGAGGAGCTCATCTGTTAGCTGTGCTCAGTGCTGGATACTGAAGAGGATAAGCATGAAGAGAAAGCCTCCACCAAAATCTTGAGACCTCCTGGGAGAACTGCCAAATGTGGGTGTCCCAGCCTGCTCCACTCACCAATGTGGGAGGTGATGGGGGGGTGAGGGGAACTGAGGTCTCACTGCGCAGGTCTGTGCTCAAGGTCCATCCCCACACAGGTTGTTGCGGACAGGGATCATTCACCTCTCCGTTTTTTTAGTCTATTCAGTGCACTGGGACATCACTAAAATTGCACAGATATATTAGGAAGAAAGGTGAAAAAAATCATTAAACCATTCATTTCATGGGCAAAATATTCCTTTCAGAATATTATTAAGATTTAGTAACAAGTTTAGTCCTTTCTATCATCAGAAATCCCACTGACTATTTGGTGTGGGCTTCATGGCTCCATGCTGTGGACCTATGGGATATCACTGAGAAGGATGGGGTAGAGGGAGCAGGGAGAGGGACACAGTGCCCTCCTGCCGCTTGCTTATGGGAAGGAAGGATGAAACCCAGCCAAGAGAATTCCAGATCTTCCAGTTCTGGCAGTTAACATGAAAATGGAGGAGTGACTCAGTGATTACAAACTCATTAGTTTCTCAACCTGTTCTGTCCAGCAAAGACTTTTATTAATGATCGCTTTAAAGAACTTATCTTTTCTTCACATTTCCAAGTGATTTATGATGAGCTTTTCTTCAGCCATGGAGTCTTGGATAAAAGTTATACAGACAAATTGTGAAGCATATGCGAATTTCAGAAGATGCTAGTAGCAGAAAACACTTTGTAAATCATCAAGTGTTTGATTAATGCCTCCTAGTGGACCTTTGTACACAAAGATACAGCAGAAAAACTGAGAGAATGCTGTAGACAATCAAGATGAGATTTTTTAAAAAATTAAGTGCATTAAGAGGCCAGCCTATAGGCAGAGACCCAGCATTCTCAATGACTTTGGCAGCACCATTGGAAAAGTGGTTTTGTTAGGTTGGCTGCTTCCTGCAGTTTTCTTCCAGTTCCTCATACCAAAATATGCTTTAAATAAACAGTTTCTTTCCCCTCCTATCTTGTTTGTTTTCTTCACACACAACTTTTGTAGTTATTAGAAAACAAACACCATCAAGTTATTTAAATCCAAAGTCACTAAATGCAAGATCTTGGGCTTCCCTTGCAACAATTCTTTTGATGCTGGATATAGTTATTTAAACATTAGAGCCTCGAGGAAAAGATTACACACACGGCTGTACATATATGGTACACAGGGGACAAAATGATGTCACTGAGGGATGTCGTATTGAGGATACCTACAAATAAGTTGTGAAGTGAGAGCAATAAAAAGAAATTTACAGTAATAAACATTAACATATTTACAACAGAATATTTAAAACAATATATCCTGGTTATTGTCCACCACTGACATAATGATGAAGATGTGGTAATGCAGACCTATACAGTAATTGGCATGCCAGATCAATCTAGCGAAGATTCACACTTATCACAGCACACCTCACAAACCCTGCTATAAGTGTATGAGTGCTCTAAACACCTATTCAGCAAAATGGTGGACCTTAATAGTCCTCCGTGGTAGTTACAGTCTGTGCATGTTTATGACATTTTTAAAGTAGGTTTAAGGTACAAATTTAAAGTGAAAAGGAAAATAATTTGGCATGGTATAAAAAAGAAAATATGACTGTCAAGCTGGATTCTTGTAAAAAACACACTAAGTTATGATATCTGAGCCAGATATTTAACAAGCTTCCTCTAATTTGCCTGGAGTTCATAAGTGAAATCCTGCTGCTTTTCTGCATGCTGAACTACTGTTTTTCCATTCCATTGCAGAGGAAAGACAGAAGGCAAAAGACCATTTCACTTCATTATTATATTTCACTGGGCCTTCTCATTATCACTCCCTTTCATTTTTCTAAATAAAAACAATGAAAGATTTACATTATGGAGAAATTTAGCAAGTATCAGATTAAAGATCAAATTAGCTAATATTTCTGTCGGTTTCAGAAATTGACATTTCTAAAGCAGGGAACAGCTCCCAAGACATCTGAATTAGATCAGTAGAATACTATTGAATTGAATGAACAGACCAGTATATGCTTATTAGCAAATTCTGAATGACTAACTGAACGGATGATTGTAGCTGTTAATGTACAGTGATTTCAGAATACAAAATATTTAACAAATTACATCTTAATGCACCTTACTAAAAGCAGTGATTTTCTTCAGAAAAATTTTAAATATTAGTATGGCTAGTCTGCAGTTAACTATTTGCAGTCAACTTGTCTACAGGCTTTTCTGCAGGCTTTGGTATCAGAGAATAAATTTTACATTAATTTGCAATTTTATTTTCAACTTTGCCACCTCATAGTATCAAGGTAGCCTTCACTAATCCATAAAAAATCAAATTACTATTATCCTGAAAAATTAGTAGTGTCTCAAATCCATCACAAAGAAAAGTCTGGCTAGCTACTCACCAAGAATATTAGGGGGAATATGCAACATTAATAGGTATGTAAACTGAGAAATTACAACCCCAATTATTATGAGTGATTTGATTTGACATTTTGAACTTTTAAAGTTTAGAATTTCCTTTGGAAAATGGTTCCCATGTGCAATATTTAGTGGTACTGAGCAGAACATGTGCTAAAAACATGAAATACCTTGTCATATTTTAAAATGAAAGTTAATTAAAAAAAAATTGACTGTAGACATATATGTGCAGCACATGTCTGCGCACTGGAGAATCTAATGCCATTTGTGCTTTTAAATCTAATCCGATGTTTGTTTACCAAAGGCAGGTCAAAACTCAGAGCACTAACATCTACACCAAACTTGTGTTAACTCTTTCATGCCCAGGGAAGGAGGAATGGCTTAACGAATTCACAATTTACATTTAAAATGTTGAATTTTGCTGCCTCACAGAAAGTACAACCTCAGTGTATTTTTTTTTACTATGTATTTTAAGGCAGGTTCTGAAATATTTAGTATCGTTATAGTCAGTCTCTCCTAAATTGTTAAGAAGTTTGTTTAAAAAGAGACATTTGTCTTTAAGCCTAGAAAAGAAGGTTAGGCTGCTTTATTCTGCTTATTAATGCAGACAAAAGAATAGTGCTGGCATATCCATATTGACAAGGTTGCTATCACTGTATTCAGTCATTCACTGGAACTTCTTTGTGCTCAATACCTCTGCAAAAGTGCCTCTTAGGCACCAAAAATAGATGTAGACAGCAGACTTTGGAAGGCAATGTTAAAATGCAAACCTATGGCTATAATATTATCAGGCTCCTAAAGGAGACATGGTTATTTTCCAGTCTGCTAGTTCACTACCTGTTAGAGAAATGGAAATGCCAGTTTTAAAACCTGGCAGCCTTTGATGTTTTGAGGCTAGGAGACAGTGCTGTGCCCTCTGCCAAGCTGGGGAAGTCTCTCTGCGGGGGTCTGTAATGTTCCGCTTATTGACACAGCAGGGCCAGAGCAGCTCAGCCAGCCACGATCCAGCAACAAACTGTCCTTGTAAAAATGTCAGAGAAACCCATGCTGGGAAGGGAAGCTACAGCAACTTTACCCTCCTACATATTAATACCACTACATGTCGCAGGTGCTTTTGTCAGCCTACAAGAAGAGGCTGCCCAGACACCTCCCTTCACCCCCCAGTCAATGCGGAAGGCCTATATATGTCTCTAGGCAACCGTTTCCATTACCCTACATAGTCCTTGTGCAGGACTTTGTAAAACTATCCCAGAACATCTTAGAATTAGCTGGGATGCACAGTTTGTGAAGACTCTACAAATGAGTGGATAGGTAAATCTCTTAAACATTTGTGTTGCATATGATTGCGTAGCTATTAAGGGAAATATTGTTGTTCTTTAACTCTAATGTAAGTAAATGTAACTAGAATATGTAATTATTCTCATCTGTAAGCTATAGAGTTGCTAAATGCACCTGGTTTTTCCTTTGCCTCCTTGGTAAACAATTCAAACAGGAATTAGTTGTTATACACAACAAAACTATTCAAGTGTTAAAAGTATCAGGCAGGATTTGAGGCTTCTGAGCTCTGAAGAGGTAAGAGATTGTGATGGAAGATGAAGATCAAAATAAGGCTCAGGAAGAGCCTTACTTGACACTTCCGTAGATTTCATCCATTGAGGGGCCTGCTCTGTGACAGGGAGTGAATCGTTCTCTTCTATCCTTAGTGTTCTGTGGCATGTTTAGGGAGATTTGTGTGAATTTGCAGATTTCCTTTTGATCACATACAATTTCCAAAAATGGTGCTGAATTAAATTTAACACAGATTAGATATTATTGTAAAGGTTTCTTATCACTGATTTCTGACTAACTGACTTGAACCCATGTGTACCCCGTTTTATTAATACAACACTCACTTGCATTGGAACCAGCAAAAATGAACAAGGTTCATGTGTGAATGTGTGTAGAATGAGAGGGGGAAACAGTGGAATTTGGAAGTACATACCCTATTAAAAAGTCTCCTGCTGGTATCTCATTGTATGTGCATGCATGACATCACGAAACAGCTCCCACATTCAATGTTCAGTTTTAATGGCCATTCAGGGAAAGTCATACATGGATCATGTAAGAATAATTAATAAAGGCAGCAGGAATGGATCTTTTACTGTTACTATTGTTATGCCAGTGACTTAATAATTTTTTCACTACCTGTAGGTGAAGCCTAATGTTTTTGGAGAACACCTTGGCTCATGACATTGAAAAGCAAGCACCTTTGTAACCTGGTCACAAATTTAAGATAGGCACCATGATAATTACAGATGTTATCATATAAACACTCCTCTTGTCTTCTGGATGATAAGAATTTATCAGATTTCTTTATATGGCATGTCAATTGATATTATTTCTTCAGAGAACTCTTGTTGTGATACACGTCGTGCTTTTTGAGCAAAACCTACTTAAAATTAAGGCATAATTAATTATGCTCAATGCATGTTTCACTATATGTATAAAATTAAACATTTCAAATAATTTTTTTCCCCTTTCACACAATTCAAGTCGTCAAGCAACATATTACAATGAAGACTGGAAAAGAGGTCACAATACTTAAGAAGGTATCTGAACAGTACAACTTAAAAAGACTTGTCTTAATTTCTTGGCGATATTAGTAAGACCACATCAATATTCCTTCAGTTTAAATCAAATTATGTATTATAAACCCGCTATATAAAATAGCAAACAGTATGCTGCTATTATAATGACAGAAACTGTAGGTGTTTTTTTTCTTTAGAAAATCAACAAATACCAACATCTTTGAGGTCAAGGGGTTTTTGTTAAATTCATGAGTAACCAGAAGTTGGAATTGTGCTGGAGAGTCTTACACCTTATGGAAAAAATAGCTGTAAAAATAGGAGCTCTAAATAAAGTAAGTGAATATTTAATACCTAAATTATGCCCTTGCTCTCTTTTCTTCTTTTAATCATTTAATTTCAAACTTATTCTTAGGGTAAGTCAGTCATGCATCCAAGAAAGTTACAAAAGATTTAGACACAACTCATAAATCTTCAAGAGCGAAAAATAAGGTTATACCAAAGTGTGAAACTTGGAATCTCTCAATTTTTTTCAGCCAAGTTAGGTATCACATTCAAAAGTAGTGTTACTCTTGGTCAAACCTATCTACTTACTTCAATAACATACATGATATTGCCTTCTGGCAACTGTTTCAAATATACCCAGTAGTATTTTGACAAATCCTTTTCTTCTTTAGTATCTGGTTTTGGCTTGTGAGTTTTTTTCCCAGGGTTACTCCTCTGACTTCATGAGAATTGTATGTTTTACATAAATGTGAGAGCAGAAGCCAGTCCTTTATATCTAAATTTAATTTACTTACTAAGGGTAAGTAAATTACTAAAGGTAATTTATATCTAAATTTAATTTACTTACTAAAGGTGTGCTGTTTCACCTGAGGTATGGAATAATCAGTCAAGCTTCATGTACCATCACACAGAAAGAAACAGCGGAATACAGCAGGTAAGGCTTATCTTTTTGAAACTCTCTTCTCAAAGTGTTCTAAATTATTCCAGAGACCAATGTGCCCCAATATCCATCAATCACAAAAGATGCAAATATGGTTCGCAGCCTTTGTCACGCATCCTTTCCTCTGAATCGTACAGAGAGCAGTAGGAATGCTGTCCAGTGCCTGGAGCAACAACATTTTGCTTTTATGCTCTGATATTTACCACAGGCATTCCTTCTGGCCTTTTCTTCTTCACAGGAAGTAGTAAGAAGGCAGCAAATATTTTGTTAGGAAGTAGGCCTGTACCCTTAAAACTTACAAGAAAAAGACTGACTTGTAGTCATTGGCCAGCTTTTAAGTGGTGAGCCACACCAGTCGGTCCTTGCTTTGAGTTCTTCAAGTACGCTGGGCTTTCGTGATTTTGATTTGGTGTTGAGAAAACAAGTGCTAGCTCATCACTCCATGCAAGGGGTGGGGGTTGTCGTGGCACAGCTGTCTAGGTGCTATATAGAGTATGGAATATACTGGTCACCATTAATCATCTATTCAAATACAATCAGCTTTTGGGAAAGAAGAGTGTCTCTAAAGTATAACAGCAATGACGCTTTTTGCAAATTACTCTGCCAGTTGGTGCTGAAGCCATAAAATTCATGCATGATTGAATGACAAAGTCCACAGTGAAGATAAACAAGAAAGGCCACATAGACTAACCGCTTTTGCATTAGGTTTTTGTATTGGGAAAATAACAGGAAGAATATTTTTATAGTTGACCACAAGATTCCATAGTCTGCCAACTACAGCTTTGCTTATCCAGCATTAAAAAGCATTCCCCTCAGAAGGTAGACTTTGATGCTGAAAATTGTCTATTGTGGTTTCCATGTTTCTGTTCTACATAATGATATCATTAATGCCTACATTTTGTCTTTTCACAGTTATGCCCCAATAGAGGTATAAGAAAGCTATTTGCATTGCTGTTTTAGTGCAGCTAAGAGAAGAAGAATGTCAGTTTCTGCTCTGCTTAATGTAAATGAAATGCTCATTCTGAGTATTAATGCACTAAAAAAGAGCAGCCAGTGTAGGAAAACCATCAGATTTAATCCGTCAGATTTAAGGGATGTAATGAATATTCAGACAGGACTTGGGGAGCAGACAATACATAATCCTCCATCCAAGCATGCCTAAGACAAACAGATCCAATATCCAGGTGATGAGAAAAAATTCACCTCTTGACAGTGGAGGCAACAGGGATCAGTAAAACAGCCATTTGTGGAGAATTTTGAGAATAGGGTTTCTAGGAACAAGAAGACTTGGACAGCGGTAGTACCTGAAGCAACAGGAAAGGAGGCAAAAACTAGAGACACTGAAGACAACTGGATGCAGCATCTGCAGGAGGCATTATCTATGGGTAGAATCTGGTGGAAGTGATTTCTACAGTGAAGCGACGCCCACTAGCAGGTGGAGATGCAACTGGAGATTGTGGTAGAGCTCAGATAGGGCTTTTAGTGTGATGGAAGAGAGGAGAGGATGCATGGACACCCCTAAAGTTGCTGACCCCCATAATGGGTTTTCTGAACATTAACGTGAGAGGTGATCTATAGAAATGTGTAACATCTGCAAAAAGATGTTAGTATAATTAATTGGCATTCAGCAAACAAAATACCATATCATATTGCTGTACTGCAGACATAGTATTTGAGGAAATATTATTAATGAAAAATAGCTTGCATTTTTTACTTTGTTAATGACATGACTTCTGTATAAAGTCTAACCCAGTTAGACAACCTAGTGCCACTAAAACATTATTAAAGACAGAAAGACTGAAATTGGCCTGTCTTTAGAGAGTTCAAATCTTTCTATTAAAGGTCCAGTTTTACCTTTACCTATTCTAGATGGTGCTTTTGGAGCAAGCAATTCCAGCCATTACTCGAAAAGCTTACACAGTAAGATTCTCCTAAAGGTGAATAAATGTACAGTTCAATTCAAATTAGCATATAAGGATAACTTGAGAAAAAAACTCCCACCCTTCATATGGACATTAATTCAGTCTACATTATCTTAACATGTTAAAAAAGGCCTTTAGCTTTTGTCTTGAGCAAAAGGCAACATCTGCTTATAACATTTGTACTCTTGAATCATTCAATCAAAAAAAGCTGGCTTTTGACCTTTGCATTGTATTTAGTAACATGACCAAAATAATAAAATAGAGGGTAATTTTGACTTCTGCTGCCTGATTGTAAACCATGAATAACAGGTCCGAATCAAAAACGTGATTTTGTATTGCAAGGTAAATGATGAGAACAGTTACAGGAAAAAGCTGCTTTGTTTATTGTTACATACTTCAAAGAAGCCAAGATACTACCATTAATAAAGAGATAACTGCACAATCACAATAAACAAATAGTCATTTTTTTATTCAAAGGAATAATAAGAATTTTCATTTGGAGTTAATAATTTTTATATTCCTTGAACATCGTGTTACAATTTAATAGATTATTGAAAAATAACATTGTTTGCTAAAAAACAAACATTGCCATTGACATGATAATTGGTATATTTTTTCAATGTAAAAGATGCATTATTTCACAAACTCTTTGTATAAACCCAATAATGAAAGAAAAGGTGACTGAGGAACTTACTTGAAGGGTGCTCTGCAACTTTAATTCTCATTAATAATTATAATAAAGTTAAAGGTATTGATAATGACTTCTTTAAAACTTATTCTTAGAAACATTTCTATGTAGAAATGAAAACAGATGAAAGAATAAAAACTTGGAATGTGGCCAAATCTGATGTCCAGGGAAGACAGTAAAAACAGTATATAGTCTCGTAGCATCTACAGATTCTAAAGTAGAAAGGATATCATTGAATTTAATAGTCCTTGATAGTTTGTTCCTCCATTAATGTGTCTTGGGTTTAATTCAGTCAATGTCTAGAATTCACAAAGTGATCCACAGCTTATACTGTCTGTGAAAAAAGACTATGTTTTGAGCCTGATGCCTGATATTTTCATTTGAGGCTACTGAGCTCATATATCATGACGGACAAAAAACAACTGTTCCCTAGTCATGTTCATCACATTACATGTGGCTTGTAGACCTGTATCATGTGTCCTCTCAAGTATCTCTTAACAGGGCTGAGGAATTCTAGTCTCTCAGCTTGCCTTGTGCACAGCAAATACTGTGATACAGACATGGCAGCTGGTTGGTGACGGTCTGAGACTGAGCCTGTATAGGTTCAGATTAGTCAGTGCTATTCACCTTCAGCCATCCCTCAGAGTTGCTGAGAATAAGTAGGAAAATCTGAATTAGCTGAGGAGTTGTTCCACTGCCAGAGCCTAACTTTCGGCCCCCAAGTTTCGCAAGAAGTGATCAATAACAGGAAAAGCGAGAGAGAAAAGAACTGCAGTGTTATTTGCTAAACAGAGGAATGGATAGACAGAGGCAGCCCTGTAAGAGGGACAGAACTTCCTTCCTCTGCCTGTTCTCATCTAAGATACTGATAAAAATAGGGGTTTGCAGGACTCGCTATCTGGCAGATTGAAGGACAGGTTGCCCATCACAGAACACCAGCAGTTAATCTTCATCGGTTTTACGTTACACTCCAAAATACAGCTTGGGAGCTTCAAGTAGTACCAAACTTGGTATCTAACTTACTTCTGTGCTGCAGTATGTTCCCTGTGTGATTCCAGACACTCATTTTCACCTATAAGCCTCTTGAGGCAAGATTCATCATAAAGGCAGTTGCAGTCTACTCAAGTAATACCCACATTTTTTTCCCAGAGTTTGCCAATAAAAATTAGAGTAGGGCACATTAGGTGGATCTCTTCTCAGCTACTGAGAATGTGCTGCTCATTTTCAGATGGGTGATTATTATGTCATGCAGCTGTCACCAGTGCAGTTATTGTATCTTTCTCACCTGTCATTAAAGAGGCCAAAATGTAGTGTCTCAGAACATCCTCCCTTACACAGTGAAGGCAAAGTGTTCTCAGAAATGTGTTCATTCCTCCAAGAGAATTCATCAAAGTCTACATTTATAAGATTGAAGGAAACAAAACCTGCACCCCTTTAATTAAGACTTAAGGCTTTTACTGACTGACCTCTGAGATATGATTGCACCGGGCTGATGGGGGCATCCTGGGGAAAGACTCCCAGTGGGCCAATCCAATAAGCTTGCACTGTGTCTCCAATATTACCTTAAAAATTGCTGCTGCTGCCATTTAATCTAAAGGTCAGCTAATAGCCAAGGTATTCCAAATGTAGAATTGCTGTTTACTGTCTTCAATATAAATTTAACAGGATACAGTACAACAGACATGACAGTTGTTTGGCAGTGGACTGAAAATAAGTCTGGAAATCATCACATTAGTTTTTGGTAGGGCTCCTAGCATTGCAGTTTCCCGTTCAACACTCAGTATTTTTATTTAGAAGAATACTGTGAAATATCTCTATCTGCCATCTGAAGGCCATGTCTTTCCACTGCTGATAACTTGTAGTATTTCTGGCATCTTCCTATCAGGATACTTTATTATTACAAAGTAGCTGGAATAAAGTTTCCAGGAAGGAGGCAGAAATATGTTTATTTTCCCATTTCCTTTACAATAAATTGGCAAGGTCTGGCCATTAAAGAGGAAAATAAATAAACAAATAAATATGAAAAACCAAAACCAAACTGCCATAATTTAGCCTCAATAATAACTGAAAAAATAAGGAAACTCTCGGACCTTAGGAGAACAAAGGAAGGAATACATAAGTTGTTTTGTGAAGTTATGCAAGAGCTTATGTAAACTGGATGAAGCATGTGGATTCAAGGAGACATTTAAACAGGAAGATACATGGTGCAGAAGGTTACCATTTTTTGATAAGTAATTATGGTTTTGGCTGCTTGACAGGTTGTGTACTGGGAAGAAGTCCATTAGGAACTTTCAAAGCTGGAAGTGATAAGGTAACAGAGATATGTACAAAGAAAAATATTAGCCTCATATATTTTTCAAACCTGTAATATACTTATTATGGGCATATTTCTGAATTATTTGCTGTATTGGTATCTTGGTGTCACATACCCGATTTTAGAAAAACCTAAGTTCTTGTAATTTCATCTGACAAAGCTTCTTTGTCCTCCCATGTTGTGGTGACACAACTGGCACCTGCCACTGGAGCAAGGCTGTAGCTTGCATCTGCTGCAATATGGAGAGATGCAGATTTAGCTGACCCCAGCATAGGCTACAATGCCATTTTTCAGGAGACATTTTACCTCCTTATGGCAAAATGGATAAAATAATAGTATTTGTTCTATCTATCTTACCTATTTTGATTGTAAACTCATCATATAAAGGGACTGACATTCAGTATTAGCACCCTGAGTATGCAGAAAAACTGGGCCATCGCTTCCATAATGGCTTTGAGGTACAACTGCAGGACATAAATTAACAGGTAAAGGGCTGCCTCATTTATCCTTACCTCTTACATATCAGGGATGCAGTTCCCACTCTCATTTTTTTTAGGGGTATGCCAGTTTCTAGCAGAGTAGAAAGGATGAGGGAGGAAAGAGTCCATTCACATAGCCAGGCTATAGCACACATGATGCTCGGTATGCTTTCCACTGAAAGAATTAATACCTATCTGGCAATTAAAGTCAATTAAAGGCCTGTAGTGTTGCACATGTGGGCTGTTTCATTCGTCAGCTAACCTGAACCCTGGCAAGCTCACATCCCAGAACAGCAGCCTGCACAGCTGCTTGTATTTTTCCTGCTTGCTGAGCAAAAGAATTGAGAGAGAAAAGGTTTTAGTCCTGTTTTGAATTCAAAGAAAGGGAACTGGTGGAAGGGTAGGAAAAGTGATTATCTACAAAAGCCACAAGAGCATTCATCAAAGTGAGCCATCATTCTCATTCTGTTCTTAATGCTCTAATGCTTCATTTATGGATATAATTCTTATTTCCCAGGACTGTCCTCTCTCTACCCATCAGAATTCAGTCTTGTGTTCAAAGAAATTCTTTTTCTCCAAAAAAAATTGCCTCTGTATAGCATAGCAAGCACTTTTGAGACTTTTTTTAATTTAAAAGTTAATAAATTCTAATAATAAGACTTGCCACTATTTGGAACTTCATAACATCAGCATTTTGGGGAAAACTTGTCAATGAACACTGCATATATACATTCAAACTCATTAGTGGCCAAGCCATAAATGTACTTTAAGTTTGTGCAAATTTGTAATGTTTGTAGACAAACTGGGCTTTGAAGTGATTTGGCCACTTTAGAGAACAAACATTGAGTGAGGAGCCCCAATGCTTGCTGAGGTGGTGCAGAGGAGGAGCTTTGAGCCTTTCCAGGTAGGAAAACATGGCTTGGATGCCTGCCTGCCAGATTTATGCTAGCCTCTTTCCCCTGCAAGAATATTATTTTTTTAATTTTTGCCACCTGAGAGAATCTGGTTCTTTCCAAAGATAAGCCATTCACTCCTTAGAAATATTGTAGAAACCTCACAGACCAACTTTCTCGGCGGAATGGTCCCAACCCCACCTTTGCTTTGGAAAAGGAACCATCCATAACTTCCCCTCAGTGCACTGTTAGCAAGCTCTGATTTAAGACATCAAGGGCTGGCATGCTCAGTGTTCAGTATGTGCACATTACTGCTGTGAATTTATGGCACTGATGTCAATATTCCTATTTTGGTTTCACTGATTCTTCCCCACAAAAGCCACAAGACTTCAGACTGGGATGCTGTTCTTCAGGATTCCTGCCAAAGGACTTTGGGTGAATCTGACAGATCTTTCAGCCATCCAAACTAGAAGCGTAAAAAGGCTGGTAATATTTCATTTATGCTTTTAAAATTACTGATAATTTTTGGTATTGACCTTTTGATATTTTCAGAGATTCAGAGTAGGCTTGGAGAAACCTTGTTTCATATAAGTGCTGTATAAAAAGAACTATTTTTTATGGGCACATGAAAAAACAGGGAAATAGGGTAAGGTATGAATGATCTTGGGCACAGCAACACTAAGCTGACAAGGAAGTGGCTAGTGGGGCTAAGGAAGAGAAGAACAAAACTCTTGTAGGACAGAAAAGGGAAAAATTGAGCAGAACAATGTAGCTGATGCAACAGAGAAGGGTAAAATGGGAGAGTCTGAACAGAGCAACTCAGATGAGCTCTTCCCTACGGATAGAAAAGGACAAGCTTTCTCAATATTTTGCACAAAACTAGCACTTTGGGAGAAAGGAGATAGACTAAGGACACCTAGATTTGCATTTCTTACAACTAGCATTTCTTTCCCAGCTATCCAGCTAAACTGTGGCTCAGTATTCATTAGCAACTTCAGGAGGACAAATCAGCTAAATCTCACAGAGGTTCATGAAGACAAGTACTCCTTGATAGTGATAAAGCCCATGCCTAGAATTAGCGTCTCAGTGGGAGCCTGCTTGCTTTGCCTAGTTTCTCACTCGTGGGGGCTTTCTCTCCGTTGCAGTCTCACACTCACTGATGTTATATGGTGATACCATATAAAGGCTCCTGCACTAATTTCCACAACCTCCATTCCAAAAGCTGTGGTAGCATCTCTGAGATAACAGATTTAAGAAGGGAAAAAAAGTTGGTACAGACGGAAACGGCAGCCGGAGAGAGGAGAGAGAACATGTAAGAGAAACAACCCTGCAGACACCAAGGTCAGTGAAGAAGGAGGGGGAGGAGATGCTCCAGGCGCCGGAGCAGAGATTCCCCTGCAGCCTGTGGGGAAGACCACGGTGAGGCAGGGTGTCCCCCTGCAGTCCAGGGAGGTCCACGGTGGAGCAGATATCCACCTGCAGCCCGGGGAGGACCCCACGCTGGAGCAGGTGGGTTCCCGAAGGAGGCTGTGACCCCGTGGGAAGCCCGCACTGGAGCAGGCTCCTGGCAGGACCTGCGGATCTGCGGAGAGAGGAGCCCACGGAGCAGGTTTTCTGGCAGGACTTGTGACCCCATGGGGGACCCACGCTGGAGCAGTGTGCTCCTGAAGGACTGCACGCCGTGGAAAGGACCCACACTGGAGCAGTTCGCAAAGAACTGCAGCCCATGGGAAGGGCCCACGTTGGAGAAGTTCATGGAGGACTGTCTGCCTTGGGAGGGACCCCACGCTGGAGCAGGGGAAGTGTGATGAGTCCTGCCCCTGAGGAGGATGAAGCGGCAGAAAATAACGTGTGATGAAATGACCGTAAACACCTTTCCCTGTCTCCCTGTGCCGCTGGGGGGGGGGGGGGGTAGAGAAATCCGGGAGTGAAGTTGTGCCCGGGAAGAAGGGAGGGGTGGAGGGAAGGTGTTCTGAGATTTGGGTTTATTTCTCATTACCCTACTCTGGTTGATTTGTAATAAATTGAGTTAATTTTCCCCAAGTTGAGTCTGTTTTGCCCATGACGGTAATTGATGAGTGATCTCTCCTGTCCTTATCTTGACCCACAAGCTCTTTGTTATATTTTCTCTCTCCTGTCCAGCTGAGGTGGGGGGAGTGATAGAACGGCTTTGGTGGGCACCTGGCATCCAGCCAGGGTCAACCCACCACAGGAACACACCCAAATGTCCTGGTTTCAGCTGGCATAGAGTCAATTTTCTTTCTAGTAGCTGGTATAGTGTTCTGGTTTGGGTTCAGTACGAGAATAATGCTGATAACGTACTTGTATTTTCAGTTGTTGTGAAGTAAAGTTTAGACAAAGTCAAGGATTTTTCAGCTTCTCATGCCCAGCCTGCAAGAAGGCTGGAGGGGCACAAGAAGTTGGGACGGGACACAGCCAGGACAGCTGACCCAAACTGGCCACAGGGATATTCCATACCATGTGATGTCATGTCCAGTATATAAACTGGGGGGCAAGTGGGGGTGAGAGGTATCACCATTCAGGGACTAGCTGAGTGCCGGTCAGCAAGTGATAAGCAATTACATTTTGCATCACTAGTTTTTTATATTCCAATTCTTTTGTTATTATTATTGTAAATTTTTAATTATTATTATAATTTTTATTTTCTTCCTTTGTCTCCTATTAAACTGTCTTTATCTCAACCCACAAGTTTTACTTTTTATCTGCCACTCTCCCTCATCCCACTGGGTGGGGAGGGAGGGAGTGAGCAGCTGTATGGTTCTTAGCTGCTGTCTGGAGTTAAACCACAACACCAAACCATGTGTTCCACATGGATTTGTTCATGTTTTGTGTATGACCCTTAGCTGTCATTTTGTGTATGACAGCTTTCAAACAGAGAAATCAAGGCAGTTAGCAAAACTACTGCTGATGTATCAACCAATATAGCTGATAAATAAGTTAGGATGGAGACCAGCTGTGTCATCTAGGTATTCTTTCTGCTACCCAACTGATTCATGAATTAGAGGGCCACAGACTAAGCTAGTAATGTTCTGATTGTATCACCGATTGCAGCTAAGGAATTGCAACTAGCAAGCAACCCCTTCCTGGTGTTCCTCAACATTTTCCCCTTTGCATAACCCTAAGGGAACATCTGGTTACTGATTTACATCTACCTGCTTCCATAGTCATTTAACAACTTCTAAAGCGTACCGGTAATATTCAGGACTAAATATTGCCCAAGGGCAAATTTTTTTAGTAGAAGATCAGGGAAAGCTCATAGCAAAAGCAGCCTAGAATGCGCCAGGAACAATCTTCAGATAGAATAAGGTTCACCATTCTTATATTAATGCAGTCATTTTGTATAGTGTAGCTAAGCACAAGTTGTATTGCCTCAATGCCTGTCCTAAAGTCAATCTATGGTCAAGTGAAGGGCCTCAAATTCAAGCTCTGTTGGGTTAAGTGCAAGCTGCTTTAGAAGTTAAACCCTAACTTTTGTCCCCTGTGTAACATACATTGTGAATGAGACTTATGACACCTCCTGATAAAAAAAAAACCTGGGGTGCCACTGTTCCTCAGTTAGATGGAATAAGTCTTGGCTGATATAAGCAGATCTCAAGAGCTAATGTCTGGGGCTGCTTGTCCAATGACAACCTGGAGCCTAAAGAAGATCGTTGGTACATACATGCTTGTGAGAAGCATCTTTGATACTTCAACTATATCTTCGGATATCTAAAAGTTTAAAAATTCATCTTGGGATGGTATTCTGAAACTTGTTATTCACAGTCAGTGTTCAGATTTTTAGGAGGAGAAAGTTATTTGAAACAGTCAATAAGCTCAGATAATCTGCAATTCAAATTCCTTCTCAAGTCACTTAGCTTTCTTTTCCATGTTTTGAAAACCCTCAAGCAAGCCTCTCATATTCGGTGTGTGGGTGTGTGCATCGTGTGGGCTGTAACTGTGCTGATTTTTCCTTGGAGTCAGCTGTTGCCTAGAAGCAGTAGAGGAGAAACCATTGGTCGTTAAGCTTGAAGCTGCTTAGCTGCAGAAGACAGCCCACACCTTTTAACTTAGGACCAAGAAGATTCCAGTACTCAGGTAGGTAGAAACAGTTGAGAGAAAACAGCTCCATAAAATCATAACTGACTGCAGGTGCTAGTCTTATTTATTGGTTCCAGAAAATAATATGAAGCTTCCATGGATACATTTAGAAAGCCCCAAACTTAGGAAACACTTGCAAAGGGATCACCATAAAGCAGAAAAAAACCCCTTAACTTCCAGTGCAGGGCAGATAAGATTTCAACCCAGCTGCTGTTGCAGCCTGAGGTTTTCCCTGCATCCAGTTCTACACTGGCTAGTCAATGTATAATATTTCTAAATAAAGCTTTGTTGCTGAGGTGGCAACATCTCTCTAACCAGCTTCTGCCCAGCCTCCCAAACTTCACATTCACACAGCAAGGCTAGCTGTGCTCTGCTGCACTCTGCAGCTCTCTACAGAGGTCTGCCCTACCCCAGAAATTCCTGAGGCTACCACAGAGAAAATGAAATTTAGTCAAGAAGAGGTTATCTGAAAGCAGGAAGTAACTTATTTCAATTAGCATTAAACAACAAAGTCATTAATGGTTTGTGTTTGAACTGTAATCATATATCTTCACACCATGGAATAAAGAACTAATGGACCATTTCCAAACAGTTCTGGAGCAAAATTTAGAAACTTTGGAACAAAACACTCCCAGGGAACAAAACCTGAGAAATATTTGGAGTGAGTTCCAAATATCTAAGGCTTATTTCTTTTCCATTTACCCTGACATTTATATTCAGATTTAAAAGTTAGGATGAACAGCTCTGAGTTTTACCATCATCCAGTCAGTTTGGGTGATTCATAAAAATAGAATTTCTAATGCCACCAGAGGTAAAAAGTGGGGAACAAAATGTGGTCCTAAAGACAGGCTTTTTTTTTTTTTTTCCTTTTTACTATCCTAAAATTTCTTTTCTGTTTCAAATTTCCTTTCAGTCCTACCTTTACTTGAAAAATACTGTTCTTGTGAGTCAGCACACTCTGCTGGTAGACCAAGAGAATGTGACTGACACAGTAAAAAAAAAAACCTCCGAAAAGAAAGCATGACATGCAATTAAAAAGTAATCAGTTGTATCTTCTGAGAAAAGGAAGTAAATGACAATAATACGTAAACTACAGCTCTCCTACACAGTGGAGTTAATTCATTAATACATTTTGATTCATATAACTATATTAAAAAGGAGTTGGTTCATACCCTTTATCTGTAAGGCAACAACTGCTTCAGAAGGAACTAATTAGATGTGAGGCAATTAGACCATGGAGTGTGCAGTGCTCCAGTGGGTCCAGATTCAGCTATCAGCTTTTCAAGCTTGAAAAATGAGAAAGGAGCCTGAAATATATCTTCAGATCCTGTCTTTGAATGTAAGGGGTTGGGGACATGAGGAAACTCCCTGAATCCAAGTGTGACCCTGGGGCTCTAGTTCTACTTCTGATCTCTAATCAGCTGTGCAAGGAAGAAGCCTTTGAGAGCTGATGAACATCAATATTTTCTATGCTCTTTCTTCAACAGCTGAGGAGATTTTAGCACCAACCATTGTCGAACCCAGTCAGGAAGAGTTGAATTCCCTGAATTTACATGATGAAATCCTGGATAAATGTTTACTATTCTCATGATATCACATGTTTTATAAATAGATAATAGTTACACAAAGCATTATCTCTGAAATTGCAGGAGATTTCTATGAAGACTCTTTGTGTGTTTCTGACTAGCTTTGCTGTTTCACCAAGAAGCTCCTAAATCCAAGTTCTTTTGGTCTTATTTGCTGCTAGCTGTTATACTCCTACTGCATTTCACTCTACTTTTGGATAAGCTAATTCAGTGACATTAACCTATACTGAAAAGGGCTTTGGAAGAGGCAATAAGAGAAAAGAACAAGAACTGGGAAGATGAGTTATGCATGTGTTGCAGATACTCAGACATGCTTTTCTTACATACGCTATTTTACATTTTGAAATTCATTTGCAATACTGTGTCCAGAGCAAACCAGGTTATTCCATTTGCTGTGGGTCTACTAGAACAAAGTCTCTTATTTGTATGTGTCTGTCCTATGTCCTTGCACACACCCTTACCACCACAATCCTTGCTTTCCCCCCTTCCCGCTTTCTCTATGCCCTTCGCAGCACCTCAGATTCCTCTTGTTGCTTCACTACTGAACTGAGCAAGTGGTGGTGCCTACTATTGCCTCTCCAAAGTGGGGCATTGCTGCCTGACCAGGCAGTGCACAGCATGGGGACAGGCCCTCCCCAGGGTAAGCGCATGCAGGGATCTCACATGGCTATCACAGTGTAAGCACTACCAATTTTCACAAACCCCTTAGGAACCTGATTATCTTTAATCCTGCTGCCACAGCTAGTTGAAATTGCCCATCAGGTTCAAATGATTCTGCAAAGAAGGTGCAGGACCTAATGGACATGCAAATTAAGTAAAGAACAGTCAGGTTAACCAAGGGGAAATAATGATGCAAATTCAAGTAAGTCAGTAGACAAGGAATGCTTTCCTTCTTTGCCGTCATCAAAAGAAAGCAATATCCTTTTGATTAGAATTAGTCAGTTAAGATGTAAAAGAACTTAAGCCTATCAGAAGAAATCTCACCTGATTTAAAAATGCTGTAACTTTAGTCTTAATTTTAAGTGCATGAACCAGTTCCTTAAGCAGCATTAACTTTCAACTATGTTTAGTGCAAAGTCAGCCATTGTTACCATTAACGTTTTCCTGTTCAATCACTCTGTAACCAGCCACTAACAAGAATTAATGAGACAAATCTGCCTTGATTTAGTTTCAAGGAACCTGCAGGACTTCTGTCTCTTGGGAGAGTTTCACTTATTCACCACCTGTATGCTAAATGTGTTCTCTTAATTTTGGAAAACCCAGCAAATCTGCCAGTCTCTGCTTTGTTGTTGCTGTTCCTTGCATCAAGCTTTGCATTCTTTAGGGGCTTTCCTGTTAAAACCTCCTTCTGTATGTAGCATATTTCTGAAAGGCAAACCCAGCCTCTTAAATCCCATGGACTCTGGAGGTCACACATGCTGTATGCATCCTCTGGAGTGAATAATCTTCTGTGTCTGCCGGAACTTGCCAAATGAGTTCAACGGCTTCCAGCAGCTGGTCCAGCCAGACAATGTGGCGACAGTGAGGAGATGCAGAGCCAGAGGCCACTGTGGAAGGATACCAGTATGAAAACCAGCATAGTTGAAAGAGTACAGAGAATGAGGTATTCCCAAGACAAAAAAACAAGGTTACTTCAAAAGATCATTCCACCTCAGTAACCTTTCAAATAAGTCAGGAAGTCACTTCCTCAGGTTCATTCATTGTTACTACCGCTTTAGAACTTTTTTGTTTGTATAGCTGTCTTATTTCATCTTATACGTAACACTTTAGGGGCCAAAGATGGAAGGATTTGACAATCATAGAGTTCTGTCCTGGTGAGACCATCCCTTACTTGACTGCCTCAATCATTTCTGCTGTAATTCAGCTGTGTAGGCTTCCTTGTCCTAATCAGGTCCTGAAAACAGTATAAACACATTTGTTTTGAAGTGCTGAATTAACTGCAAAGATGCCTGTATTGTTAATGTCACAAAGTTTCTCAACTAGATGAAGAAATACAGAAATTGGAAATAGTAAAGCATTGGTTGGAAGATGGGCTACTCACCTCTACTAGGAAAAAACTTCTTTTTGAGTGTTACAGCCTCTGGCCTCCTCAGCACAACAGAATACATGGCACTAATGCTCAGAGGAGAAGAATGCAGGAAAGAATGTATTTTTCCCAGATGTACATAATAGCTCCTGTAAGTGCTAATGGTATTTACATGCACATTCAGGGACAGCTGTATTCCATGAACTGGAAAACAGATGGTCAAAGGGGTATTTAATAAAACCTTAAATGCACTGTTTACAAAATGTCAATTATGTTTTTGTTTTCTTAGGCCAGAAGAGGTTAAATAACAAAGGCAGAATAGAGGCAGAGAATTAAGAGAATAAATTAGCAACCAGTGCATTGGAAAAACCATAAGCAAGTGTTATCATGTTACAAAGTGATGTTACTAAAGAAGTAAGCTTGTGCTAGGATAGGGACCTTTCAGCTAAAACTAATAAGAGTAGGAAGGCATTTTCCCAGAACCTTTGGACAGAATTTTATTTTGGATCCAATCTTTTTAGTGGCAAGGAAAAAAAAAACAAAACTAAGTGAACATGAAATTCTCCAAACTTGTGAAGGGAAAGATCGGCTTCTGCCTTTCACCTCACTTTCTTCTTTTTCAGTGGGGAGAGGGAAGATAACAAAAAGAGAAACAAAAAGGGGAATGGACTGTTGCTACTCACACCACACTGCATTGCAAACAAAATTTTAAAAAAAAGGTGTTGTAAAGCACACACACAGATTTTTGCAGATAGCTTTGTGCCAAATTTGTGTTAATAAATGAAATCCTTATTTTTAGTTTTTAGTTGCCAGGTACTGAAATGCCACGGCAACTGAACTGAATTGCCACAGCAAGTGAATTAAATTGCAGATTTGGTCCTTCTAGAAGAAAGTTGAAAGCAATTGTTAGAGGAGGAAGAATCTTGAATTTTTATAATTCATTTTAGTTTATATGTGAAGGACTTCTCTTCCCATTACAATAAGTTCTAAGGCTTTCATTTCAGCTATATGTTTATTTTGAAATAATTTAAATCTCATTGCAAATATGTACTTCCTTGAAGTCAGTATTAATTTCAAATACGTGTAGCTTCAATACGTAAATGTAAATATGTAAATATAGTAAAATATAGCATGTATATAGTGAACTAACACAGTGTGTTATCAAAAGGATGCCATTCCCTCCTGAGCAATGCTCCTGAAAATAACGTCATTATAGTTTATACAATATCCAGATGATCATTTTATTGACAGCTTTGCACCCTTGATGTCTGTTCTCAAAATTGTAAATCTGATCCCATCAGAGTCAGGGTTGGTAGGAAGCTGTGGCATTTAATTTCATACATTCTCTTCTTCCAGTTCACCAGTGCTCTTCACCTGCTAACTCCCTGCACTGCAGCTTGGATTTAATTAGCCATGAAGTCTTTTCTAAGATAAGAGTGAATCTTGCATCTGACAAGTTATACAGCCTTGAACATAGCTCCACATTCCCTCTCTATGGGTCTAGTATATGATTAGCATATGCTGATCTTCATCAGTATGCTGAAAAGGATCCCACACTGCCTTCTAATGCTAATATTCCTACATTATAATCTGGTACTGTCTGTTTGCCTCTGGCTTTTAATTTCTTTCATAAAATGATAATGTGTCATGTTTTAGTATGGTGGTTGTATAATTGTCTCTGGATGTGACTAGCAATTTCTCAACTATGATTTTTTTCATAGCAAAATGTACATTTACTGAAACCTAAATCATTCATGACAATCCTGCAACCTAACAAAATGGAGAAAATGTCAGAATACAATGTATTGACCCTTTTTCAAAGGAAAATTTTAATTTTCCACTTAAGAATGACTTGTTTATGCAGCACAGTTGATTTATATGAAAAATCTACTATCTAAAACCCATTAAAATTTAAACAAGATGTTTGGATATGTTCAAACCAACGATTTGGCTTAAATCCAGTTTTATTCAACTGAAAACACTCAATTCAAGAATATCTTTGAGGTTTTTATTTTCTTGTGTCAGCTGACAGTGGATGATAAACCTCAAACATTGCTGAATGGGGAACCCTCTTTCTTATCAGCCACTATGTGTCCTTTACACTTCAAGTCTCCTTTGGTGTATTTAATGTCATCCTTTACCAAAATTTCATTACTGTGCAAAGGCTGGTGATCTCCTTATTGTGAGTACCATGTCTGCCCATTGCCATCCTGTGCTTGGATTACTGAACACACCTGAGGTTTTTGTCAGATTGACTTGACGCACCACTACCACCACCCCGCTTCATTTGACCTCAGCATGGATCACAGTGACCTAGGGTCTTCCCGATGCTTTGGTTTCTTTCCTATAGCATCACTGGAAGATGCAACTCTGACTTCTTTTCTAAGTAACACTTACGTGCATGTGACCTACAGAGTTAAAAAGCTGGTTTTTTCCCCTCCCTGGGCTGTAGTTTGTACTCTTCACTGGTGGACATCATGGAGCAGGACAGCAGGTACCTGTAGCCCAGACACTGTGCGGGAAAGTTTCAGATTGGGAAGGAGGTGAGAGTAGTAACAAGAGGACTGGTGGTAGTAGTTGCAACGCTGAGCAATAGGGTCACAGGTCTGTCAAAGGAAAGTGCCTTGATTTCAATCTATCTCAGCAAACACCTAAAGTTCACTGACTGGCCTAACCCTTCCCACCTGTCCCCAAAATGCACTATGCCCACTAGCTTATTTTGCCCTCCAGAGTCTGACTCTGTCTCCTGGTAGCCAGACCCTCACTTTGGCCGTCCTTGTTGAACATGTAGGATTGACCGTGAAAAACATAGAGGTGGGAATTTTGACTTTTTTTTAATATTTTAAGGTGGATTGATTCAAAAGAAACTAGTCTGCTAGAGAATCAGAGCCATTCACAAGACCCACATTCTCCAATGTGACATACCTGAGCCTTCCCAAAGCTGATAACTGTACTATTAGCTGCTGTGTGTGTATTCAGTAACATTTTCGGTATGAACTGCTTAAAGCATGATGACCCCTCTTTCCCTGCAATAAAGAGCTGTGTGCAAAATCTGCAGAAACGTAGAAGTCTGAAATTGCTTGCTGTCTCCTGAGGGCACATGTGTGAATGCTAGTTGATTTGAAGAATAAAAGACAAAATACCATTAGGATACAGCTGACTGATTCCATAGTCAAAATCCGTTATTTTACAATGTGCTTATATTTCTAAATCGGTATCGCTGTCAGTAAGAAATTGTCATTTCAGCACTTAGTAGTATTTAAAGCTGCTAAAGGACTTTTCTTTGATGCTGTGGCTTCATTATGCCATTTTTAGGAAGCAGTTGCATTTCTGATTGTTCTTTTTTTCCTTGATTGGGCAGGACTATTATCTGCTGCAGCTAGAAACCCTGGTATTTTTGTTGATGTTTGGAGCTAGATTTCTAATGCATTATAACACAGTTGTCACAAAAATACTGAGCCCAAAGCTCATTCCACCTGCAAACTCACCATCTGAAATTGCAAGGGAGTGAACACATTTCTCTATTTATAAACTCATTGCAAACCTCTTAACTTTCTATGGGACTGGTGTGAGAGAAGCCCATCTGGCTACACAAAGGAGAACAGTATGAAGGACTGGGCTGCAGATGGAACACCAGGAGTCCCTTTTCAATGAGGAGTCTCACCAGGAGACAAGTCACCCTGGGGACATGTCATGCTACAGGCTGTTGTCTTCTCGAGCATGAGCAGACGATGTTAATTATTTGTGCGATTAAGCATCATCACCGCGCTGGTTGTCAAGTCAGTGCCTTCCTCAGCTAGGAGAGAGGTACTCATGTGACCCCACTGTTAGGCACAAAAGACTGTTGCCTTAGTGTCCCTGCTCCCCCTGTATGGTCAATAGCTAGAAACTCCTTGGCATATCCAACACTCACACAAAATCCCCAAACTCAGTTGCCGCAGTTCCCTGGGGCTTAGGACGAAGTCCTAGCACAGAATCACAGCCCTGGCAGACCACGCATATGTGGCCTCAATCTCTCCCTCCCTTTATGAGTAACCCAAAGTCCCATCGTTGCTTACAGAGGTTTTTCTGATTCTCTGAAACTTCACGTTTTTTTCCCTTGCAGTTAAAGTATTCTTCAAAGTCGTCTCCTCCTCCATAAAACATATCCTAATGACTTCAAGGAGGAGTGCTAAAGACAAAAACCCTCATGAGCGTACAAAGAATTGCACCTACTTTTTCAAAGTACAGCAAAACGTGACAGGAACAAAACATGGCTTCAGTAAAGGAACTGGGGTATTTTTGGTGGAATCACTATGAAACTCAAAACGCCGGGCTCGAGGGCGGTGAGTAGTGTTGGATGGAGATTAATAAAATGAAACATGATTGCTCTAAGGCTTAGAAGGTGAATAATATGTCGGGAAATTCAATATAAAATTAATCTCACACATGAAACAAGGAAAAGCAGGAGCCACTGCATAATATTGAAAGTTAATCACAAAGTTCTCCAAAGTAGTTACATGAGGTGGTCAGAAAAGGTGATAAATAGCCATGGGAACTCCCTTCCCACTTCACAGAAGTGCTTCAGGTCTGGTTTTCCTAAAGCACTGTCCATCAGTGATGTTGGTGAGGTGAAGTAAAAACTAAACATTAAACAAAACGAGCTGTGGTGTGGATGGGCTGACCACACAGCAAGCTGCCTGGGCAGCAGCCAGCCTCCGGAGCTGCAGAGCGAGGCCTGGTGGACACAGCCACGGGGTCCACAAGGGACAGATGGGAAGGGCAAAATGCCCCCACAGTCGTCTGCAGGAGCCGTGCTGCTCCTGCCACTGTGCATGGAGACAGTTCAGCTCCTGCTCTGGGGCACTTTGCAGTTGCACGGCCCGTTTAAGACCCTTCCTGCTTTATTTGGAGCCACTTGTTCCTGGACCCTTACTGCCTCCTCAGTCATATCCACTCGCCTCTCTCCGTGGCACCTTCCTGAACGGGACTTTCACATGATGCTGTTTAAATGGAAGGAAAATGTATGGATGGGATTTCAGAGAGCCAGGCAGGTGTACAAGCATGTAGCTACACACAGCGGAGGGGAAGGCAATCTGCAGCAGAGGAAAAATGCCTGGAGGAGGCAGGGTGTGACTAGGAGGACCTCTTGCAATCTGCACTTCCAAGGCACCAAGGCAACTAGATGACTAAAATGCACACTAAGCCTAGCCCAGAGGGCTCCTACTGGGCTGGGGCTGGACAAACTAAAACCAACAGATAGTTCTGCTCCCAAAGTACCACCAGTTCAAAAAAAAAATCTCCAAAGCTCCAAAGCAAAGCTATTTTTTTTAATATTTCAGTCAGAACAACGGGGCATTAATTGTGGTCATGATTTAATGGTAATTTTTTGGCATGGCATTTGACTAGACTTTAAAGAGATATTCATAACACCTATTTGTCCTTCAAGCCCCATTAACAATATGGATGTCTCTCTTTGTAGCAAACACATTAACAAAGGACCAAGCAGCTGTTCCCCCTCCTAGTTTGAATTTCCCCTATTTTCTTATCCAAAAATTGCAAACTATTGACTAAAGAGGATAACAAGGCACTAACAGAGTTCTGAGGGCCGTAGCTTTTTGTATTCCTGACTTCACTTTCACAAAGTAGTCCTGCAGGCACCATTCAGTCTTAGAACAAGTATCTGTTATATAAAGAGCACTTTTTTGTGTATAACTCATCATTTCAGTTGCTGACAGTACACAGCCTGACTTGCTGCTTGCTGCATTACCTGTTTTGTTGCTAGGAAACTTTTGAACAGGAGCCAATTTGCCATTCTATTTGCTTCATGTGCAGTTATATAGAAGAGGACCTAAGCTGATCATTATTTTAAACAATGCCCTCCAGTTATTTTACATGGCACTGCTAGAAGCAGGGAATATGTGCTATGCAGTAACGTAAGTTACGTATATGATGATCTCCCAAAGTTCAAGAAAAAAAGCAGGACTGACATCCAGTTTGGATTCTTGCACAGAGAGCTCATTCATCTGGAAAGTGAAAATGCATCTGTATTGTGCCTAGCCTCTCCATTTGGGCAGCACTGTACATTTTATATTTTCATTATTTGTACTACAGTGAGAAGCATGGCCCCAGCCAGAATCACCACTCAGTTGTGCGACCAAGACCTTGCTTTGAAGAGCTTATAGCCTGACACTGTGCTGCTTGACTTTTTATTAAGAAATTACGGCCTTTCACACTTTTTACAGACCTACTGAACAGAACTGGGCTGGTGAATAGGGAAGGCAATAAACCATTGCTAACAGGGAGGCTGCCACCTTTTGGGGACTAGAGCTCTCTGGCTATGTCCTGGTTTCAGCTGGGATGGAGTTAATTTTCTTCCTGGCAGCTAGTACGGTGCTATGTTTTAGATTCAATATGAGAAGAATGTTGATAACACACTGATGTTTCCAGTTGTTGCTAAGGAATATTTAGTCTAAAGTCAAGGATTTTTCAGCTTCTCATGCCCAGCCAGCAAGAAGGCTGGAGGGGCACAAGAAGTTGGGAAGGGACACAGCCAGGACAGCTGACCCAAACTGGCCAAAGGGATATTCCATACCATGGGATGTCATGTCCAGTATATAAACTGGGGGGAGTTGCCCTGGGGGCGGATCACTGCTTGGGAACTAACTGGGCATCGGTTGGCAAGTGGTGAGTAATTGCATTGTGCATCACTTGTTTTGTATATTCCAATTATTTTATTATTATTATTGTCATTTTATTATTGTTGTTATTATCATTATTATTTTCTTCCTTTCTGTTCTGATAAACCGTTCTTATCTCAATCCACCAGTTTTACTTTTTTCCCCAATTCTCTCCCCCATCCCACTGGGTGTGGGGGAGTAAGTGAGCGGCCGCCTGGTGCTTAGTTGCTGGCTGGGGTTAAACCATGACAGGCTACTAACCTCCAGCTGCAGTACAATTTCCCAGTGGTGTTGCTCCAGTGCTTCCCAGCCTGAGTCACCTTCGCTAGCAGGGAAATGGGCATGCTGAAGAGCCAGACACCCAAGACTCATGAGGGGGTGACAATCATGAAAACCTCTGTTCTTGATTGTGGTCACTGAGAAAGCCAATAGTTTCGTGGTTTGGAGGATCCACACAAATTTGTAATTGTAGTTAAAATTATCTGTACTTTTTTGTACCTAAAATATTATCAGTGATTTTGTTTTACTCCTTGGGAAAGGGACAGTTCCTGCAAGGCTAATTTTAAGACCATTTGAATACAGGTCTTGTGCTGTGAAACAACTAACTTTCAAAAATAGAGGAATCTTCCTCTAAGTTCACATATGCAGCGATGGCCCAAAATCCGTAATAGTGACCTGGTAACACATAGTTTTTTTCTGAGTGCTACACTCCAGAAAAGTGGAGGAGGGCAAGTAAATAAAACCAGGCTCATCTGCTTCACAAACACATGCAGGTTTTGAAGATCTTACTCTTCTAACTTTTGAGTGAGTATAATAACTTTAGTGAGGTAGGATGGTGTGACCTGTTGGTGCGATGATTTGGGTAAGGCTTCCTAACACCGCCACCATGCCCTCCCTTCGAGAACAAGTCTTCAAACAGGTCACTAGGCATGGTGACTGCTGAAGCTGGCAATCTAGGCTGTGAGGAATGGCTTTTCTTGGAGCAGACTTAGATTAAAGGAAGATGTTTTCTGTCCCCATCTACCCTTTGCTATATCAGTTCTAGGTCTTTGATTTCATAGAGTTGTCTGCCATTTCATTGCATGTCCTTAACCATGCAGTTTAGGATATCCAAGTTTTTCAGTATCTATCCGAAGGTGCTCACCTATCCACAGAGATTCTTTAAAATTTTGAGGTTCACTGCAGATGCTGGTTATTGATAAATTGATTGAGTTCTGTTCTTTTCCTCTCTCACTTTTTTCTTTCATGCCACCACGAGCATAAAATCAATGTGCATCATACATAAATTTTGAAATAGCATCTACAAGAACATGGGGGTTTTTATGTTCACTGTCTCACTGTATATATCTAAAATTATTCTGAAACAGATGTTGCTGGATATTTTGCATGTTTTACACCTGCATTTAAATATTCATGTTACACTGCACCTTGCATTTGTCAAGATTTGTACGTGTCTTCCTCTCAGGGAGTATAATATTCTATTATCTTAATACATAATAAGGTATTACCATTATAGCAAACATCTCTATAGCAACATAACTTTGCTTCATGCTTTGTAGTATTTGCTACAAAAACCTTGCAGACTAAGTCAGATGATAATACAAAGAAAAGGGGGAATAAAACGCAAGCACTAACACAGCAAGCAAATGCTGAAATTCAGTATTCCAGAGCTACTACTAAGGCAAGAGGATGAATGTTAACCGGAGGATGTTGGTTCCATTACATACCAGCTTTTCAAAACCACTTTTTATTCTGCATTGAATTTAGAACAAAACAGGAACAGAATTTTGCTGAAACATGTATTTTGAGACTTTGTGATGTGAAAACCTGATATTAAAGACCAGCTTGTGAAAGCATGCGTGCATTTCAAATCTTTTGCATTCACAAACCATTCCAGTTAGGTTCAGTAAAGGCAGGGCAGCACAAGTGGGGATGTCCATATAGAATCACAGAAGTATTGATTGGAGAGGATCTTGTCTAGTCCAAACTTCTGCTTGAAACAGGACTATTGCCAACACAGGGTAAGATCAGATGTAGCTTAATCTAGACAACTCTTGACACCTTCCAAGGATGGAGATCCCACAACCTTCCCAAGCAACCTCTTCCTGCCCTATACTAGCCACCTAGAGAAAACATTTTCCTAATGCCCAACGTGAACTTCCCAAGCTCTGTATGTGACTGCTGTCCCCTGCTATGTCATCTGGCACTACCTGGTGGAATTTGGCTCCAGTATCTTCGTAACTACCTTTCCAGTAGTTGTAGATGGCTGTTAGCTCACCTCTTTGTCTCCTCTTCATCAGACCAGAGAAGTTCATCTCCCCAGCCTCTCCTTGCAGGTCACGTGCTCTCAGCCTGTGAGCATCTCGGTACCTATCTGCTGGAGGCTTCTGCTGCTTCATCACTTCTTTCTTGAACTGAGTGCCCAAAACCAGACAGAGGTGTGACCTCACCATGCTGATAGAGTGGGATAATCACTTTCCTCAGTCTCCTGGTCACTGTCCTTCTATGTAGCCCATACCAGTACACAAGTACTCCCCAAAGGGTCTTATACCCTCATTATCTCTGCAGCAAATTAGCATCATCAAGGAAAACATTTAACAGTGTAGGTAGTTTCAGAGAGCTTGATTTTAATGGCTCAGGAAGTCCATCACAGCTTTATGTTCCTTTGTGCTTGGTTTTCTTTCTCTTCAATTTTCTCCTGAGTGGCAAATTGCCTTTGCAATTTTACATTTTAATAAGTTGCTTTTTACAAATTAATAACTTCAGGTTCCTCTGTGTTAGAGAAAAAGTCAAAACCACAGAGGAGAAGATCATAGATGTTTTAGGTGATTCATTGATTCTGAAGAGGTTTTTCCACCCGCTTAGATTGTTCAACTTTTAGCTCTAATAAAAGGTGACTAGTGTAATGTAGATGTCAAAAATAGCAATGAAGACCATTTGAAGGTTCCTTTTCTGAAAGAAACAAAGTTTAGCCTGTAACTACAGACAAATTTTTAATTCTGGCTTTGCAAATGCAAAATAAAATCCCCCTTTGAGGGGGGAATAAAATCTTCTTTGAGCAGCAAAACTGAAAAGAGACGAAAAGGCAGCAAGACACCCATCTGTTCTTTAGCTGTAGTTAAGGAAATTTCATTACATAAGTCATTGCCTTAAATCGCTGTCATCGTAGTAATTAATTTATTCCTTCACATCTAAAACATGTTATTAAATATATCACCCTTATCTGCTAATTACTTGTTGGAAGGTAAA
The DNA here is from genome assembly GCF_947461875.1 of Haliaeetus albicilla. Taxonomy (NCBI): domain Eukaryota; kingdom Metazoa; phylum Chordata; class Aves; order Accipitriformes; family Accipitridae; genus Haliaeetus; species Haliaeetus albicilla. The sequence continues at coordinate 53,736,608 of NC_091484.1, read as the reverse complement.
ATTGATGATTCCTGCATTGAATCCTTCAGTTTAACAAGGCCTATGATTTTCCTAGTAACAGGCATAGTGTAGCTTGGTTTCATCTTGTCCTACAGGATGACCAAATGAATCACACCGGGCAACAAAACTCCTTGAGAATACTCTGTATATACTTTACTAGAAATAAAAGCAATGTAGGTTTTTTGAGATTTTGGGGTTACCTCAGTGTGTGAGAAACCTCAGATCAGTATGGTCTGGAATATTAAATATGCTATGCACAGGAGACTTTTCCAGACATTATGCTAACTGAGTAAAGCACATTCAACTTCCATTAAATTTCTAATGAAAAATAAGTAACAGCAAGTTCCAGTGCAAAAAGATTTAGCACATTAATTTTACTTAAATATGTCAGAAAAGGAAAGTGACAACTGAGAGTGTGCAGGAAAAGTTGATGTTTTACAAGGCCACCTTCCAGGGTTAGTTGAGCTCACAGATGAGGCACACTTACTGCATGGGGTCTCTTCTAGATGGGATTGCTGTCCCCTGGAAAGAAAGACAGCAGGTCCTTGTTTCAGCTGTGATTCTTCTTAAGTATACCTAAGGCCTTATTGAATATTCATATTTGAATATCATTGTGAAAACTGCTGTCATCTCAGATACTTCAGTGGCCCTCATATTTAGTGGGGAGATCTGCAGGTGAAAATGGGGTGAGCTCCAACCACTCATACGAAAGGCTTCAAATTATTTAAGCAGTCAACTGAAAGTATCACGTGAGAGCAGCTCTCACAACATAACCTCCAAAAAGAAGGTTTTTTTGGTTAATTAGGACCTACATGGATGCTACAAGCTGGAGGATGCAATTAACTTGTCTAGCTTCCCTCAACTTGCATAATTTGTTTCTTTCATATTAAAATGTCTTATGCATTTCAGCTAGTGGCAGATAAAAGTAATGTGCTTTTTTTCTCCCCCTTCCAGAGGGGTAAGAGCTTGTAGTTCTCATTGAAATCAAGTGCTCAACACCTCACAAAATCAAGCCAGTGATGCCTCTTTGCTTCTTACAGAACTTGTCTGGGACTCATGTTGAGAAAGAAAAAACTTCTATGGCAACAGTAGAGAAAGCTCACATCAATACAAGTTGCAATTATCCAGTAAAAACAATATATGTTAGTGGTATTTATGATATAAATAATATTGAGGGGAAAAAAAAACAACCCACAAATATTTCAAGGAACAACTATGCATCATTAAAAAAAATGAATGTGTTGGTATTGCTATCATGCAACATCAAGGGTTCATTTAACTGCATGGTGTACATCTTCTGTGAAATTTCTTGGGACACAGCTCCAAATTTGAAGATGACTTGAGAAAAAGTTAACATTTTAATTATGAATAGAATTTATTTTGTTATGCTTTTAGGGCAAGAGCAAGTCATCAACTCACAGAGAGACTCAAGACAGGCTAGAGCAAAAGACCAAAACTTCAGGAGAATTTAAATACAGCAGCACAACCTAGGGTCTGACAAGGTCCTCATGCTACTGCACTGAGATCAAAAAAAATAAGCAAAATTTAGGAAAGGTTAAAAATTCAAGAGCAAAATATCAATTTTAATTTAAAAACATGAAGCTTTCTTTTGAATATTTACTTCATAGCCAAGTGATATTTTGTCATTTAATATCACATATGGCAATTAATTATTATATCTATGAATATTTTTTTTTATAGTTGGCATTCATTGCAGCTTCTGCAAACTGGGCTCAATAGTTCCTCTGCAATCACAAAAAGTTTGAAGGAAAGTAATAATTTGGCAGTTATGAGTGTTTAAAGAGGTATGACACCGTAGCTAGTCTGAAATGGTTTTCCAAGTGATACATCCTAGAGAGAAAAAAACACACCAGTAAACTGAAATGAAATCCACTGTGAGGGTGGGATCCAGCTCACTGCACCAGATCTCAGATGGGCAGTTAAGGTTTATGTAGGGAAGGAACACACACAAATGCATGTGGAGAAGGCAGCTCTTCATCCTGAGATCTAAACCACCATCTCATGGCCAAAATGCTGAACCAGAGAACCTCAGGAGACACCAAGATGTGCCGTAGAGCAGTTCTACCCCCAGCTCATTCACCTCAAAGTATTCTGGGGAAAACGAGTATCTTCTGGAAAGAAAGAATCAAGACAGAGAGTGGGCAAAAATTCCCCAAGATGATGCTTATGAGCCCTCTTGCAATGAAAACACCCTTTCAAGGCTCCTCGTCACTGATGTAGGAAAACACAGCCAATGGTGGCAGAAGATTCGCTTTTCAGACACCTGTAGCTAAATTTGTGATATCTGTGGATTTGACTGCTTAGTACAAAACTGGTGGAGCTCTTGAGATGTCTCCCAAAGCACCCTGGACTAAAGCTGGTTGTCAGGGGCCATGTGGATTGCAATGACAAAGACAGGGAGGGATGTGAGGTTCTTGAGGCAAAAAGTGAGCTGTTAGGTAGGGGTTGGGATCAACACTTCCGTGACAGCATCACTGAAATGCTCCCACATTCAAGTGCAAGCTCAGACAGGAGAAAGGTGAAGCACAGACCAATGCACAGCTCAGAAAGCAATCTTTGAGAAAATAATTTAGATTTACTAAGGACTGGAAAAGATTGTGAATACATGGAGTGTATGCAGCTAAAACAAATTGAATCAGTTATGAGTTAGACCAGGACTGAATGATCCCAACCTGCTAACTGGATTACCTTGAATTCTTTCTAGTGTAGTCATTTTTAGCTTGGCTCACAAAGTTTAAATTACTGGGCTAGTCCTCTTCGCTGCTTTTTAATTGAGCCAACCTTTACTCTGAGGCATTTTTTCAGTGTTGGTGGCTCTATTTTTAGTTTATAGTGACTCAGACAGAACACCTCCTGTATGGGCAGGTTGAAGTTCTGATAAAAATTGATCTTCTCAGCCTCAGGAAGGCAGTTAAATGTTAAAAGTCTCATAAAACTACTTGTGAGTTACACCCCAGTCACTTTGGAGTTAAATTTCTGGAGTGATCCAGATTTGAGCATTGTAACAGTAACAGGAGTCTTTCTACTAACTGCATTGTATTCCCCCCAAATCCTGAAAGATCTGTTGTTTATAAGCAAAGCTATGCACTTTAGCCATGCATTTTAAATATCTGAAGTTTTAAGTGTGTTTTGTACCTGTAAGTTAGTCCAATTTAAAATAAAAAAAAATAGCTATAAACAAGTTTTGAATCACTATAATGATGCCAATGAGAAATTAATTTTGAACAAACCCTGTAGTTAGCAATTTTGAAAACACTTTGTTCCTCACAGCATTACTTTAAAATCCTGGGAAGACTGCTGCCAGCAGAGAGTGCCCTCTTTCCATTCAGGCTGTGTGAAGATGGTCCCAACCAAAGCTCCAGCAGTGTGTATTTGCCTTTAGAAAACAGAGTGATACCATCCAAGAAGAAATGTGAGAGAAATGTTAATAAAATATGAGAACGAAAAATCCCCTGCTATTATTTTGCAACTGTGCTGTTTTATATAAAACTTTCCTTTAATTCAACAATGTAGAAGCATATGAGTTTATGGAAAAGATGCTATTCCTAATGTAGTGTAGGATATACCAGACTGCAAATTTTACAGCAGGTTAATTCAGCTCTAAAAAGTTAGTGTGAGATGCTATTAGCATAAAGAAAAACTAGAGTACACATAACACACTGAAAAGTCAGGAGATGTAAGCCAGCTGCATTTGCTTTTTATGAGCACTGTGCTGGGTTTTTTAAAATATATTGCTATCATTTACATAAGAATAGAAATAGACTTATATTTTGTATGTTATACTTCTGCAGACAAAAAAATTCCAAGCTGGATGACTGATTTGGGGTGGATACTTAAATATCTTGATGCTGCTGGATGCAAGGCCTTTCACTTCCACTATTCAGTACTTCTTTATCAAAACATGGATTTGGGCATCTAAGTCTGAAAAGGCTGACTTGCTTTTTGGTTTTGGTTTAAAATATTTGTGCTCCTGCTTTGAAGTACTTTGATTCAGGGGACCTGGGCCACCGTGCACTGATAGCTGTGGCTCGTTGATGGCTTGATTTCATAAATGTGCCCTAACAATCTAATATTTGACAATGGCCCTGCTACACAACAGGATATGTAAAGGCATAAACTAATAGTGCCTGCTCAATAGAGCCTTCAGTCTTCCAGAGCCTCAGTTCAGATAGAAACAAGCATCTGAAAGTAGTTTTGAAGTAGTCAGAGCTCATTCATTTCATGCCATAACAATTACAAGAATCTCCTTCTTGCCCCCTGCTACTGCCAAGACAATCTCTTCCCAGCAGCTGGTACCAGTTGCATGTCTGGTGTGTTGATGGCCCATAGGAATTTGTCAAGGGCAGAGAAGATGGATTTCTATCACTGAACAATTTTAATGTGTTTTTTGCTTCCCAGAGGTCACCACTGAGACTAGAACATTTGGTTTCACCGTGGCAGGGAAGAGACAGGCACTCTGCTTCTGTTTCACCTCTCATTTGTTAAGGATGGGCTTATGGTGGAGACAGCGAGGACATCAGCAGGCAGAGCTGCCACTGCACCTTCAGCAGGTAGGCTGCTTCTGAGCACTGAGGGCTGGATCCATGGCCACTGTGGCTACTAAAGGAAGCGGCTCTCTGGCCTTAGTGGCACTTTATGAGTGTGGTTCCCAATCTGTCATTATTCTGGATTTCTCAAGTCAAAACTGGTGGGGCTCGCTGGACAATTTTTTTGTGAGGTGTGGGGAAGGAAAGTCTTTAAATCTGTTTAGCCCAAATACTGCTATGCTGTGATGTGGGTTTTGTCACTATTGCCTATGGGTAAAACTGTAATAAACACTGCACACTTTGATCTAATCAAAAGTTATGGGATGTGCAAACATCTTCCAAAGATGGCAACAACATTTCCACACACCTCCAGGTGAAGGCAGTTCTTCAAAATCATTCAAAGTCATTACCACACACAGCTCCTGCCCCTGCCAACTGCTGCAGTCAACTGATGGCTTTGCAGTTACTGTGTCTGTTGTGGTAAAGGACCCTGGCCTTCTCTTTGCTTTCAACTCTTAAAAATACTTTAAACACTAAAAGTCTCCCTGTAAAGGTAGTGGGGTATGACAGCAAGAACTTAGTAGCTTGACTTTTGTGGGTTTTTTCAGTCGAGCTTTATCTTCAGTGATTTCTTATCTTATTATAATTCTCCTCATAAATATCTCCCCGCCACTCCAAAATCAAGTTTTCAGCTGTGAATGTGATGTGGGTGGCTGATTAAATAATCTATGTTTACCAAGATTTTGATAATAAATCTTGAATCTTTATGTTCCAGGTGTCAGAGAGGAACCCCCAAAAGACAGAAGAGCATTAAGAAGAAAATGTATACCTTAAAAGCATCAGCAAGAAAATCATTCAACCACCAGCTCACTAATAAAAGTAATAATTTTATTATTATTCAGGGAGGACCAAAAATCCTGCTGTAAATCTGCAGACCTTGCTCTGCATCTCTTAGCATGGATCAGAAAGGATATGCATGCTTTTTACAGGAATTAAGGATGACAAGATCAAGTTCCACTTCCCTTTTATCCCTTACTTTTTAAATGATTGCACATCTCAAATAGACTTGCATGGGTCTTAAATAATGTGCAATCTGTCCATGCAAATAATTTGTTCATTAAGTGTGACTGTATTTCCAAATGAGGAATAAATTTCTTCCTGAAAATCAGTTAAAATAAGAGTGTTGTTAAATGTTGGAAGTGTGTAAACATGGTTAGAATGGCAACACAAGCCAGCAATGTAGTGGAGAGTTTGGATGCCAAACCATGACTTGGAACAGAGACTGAGTGGAAGTCTAACCTGGGATTCAGATAGATACACATTTTGTAACTAGCCTTCCACCAGTTTTAGCCATTCCTGCTTTTATGTAAGTTTAGTCATTTGTACCTTTACTTGCGCGTCACCGTGGCTTGACGTTGCTGTCACAAAAGAGACTTAGTGGGACAACTTATGGGAACAAATATTATCCTAAAAGTGTATAGCTTGTTCAGAAAGTAGAGGCAAGGCAAAAGGGAAGGAGGCTTTGCCCTTTAAGTCAAGGATACATACAAATGCTTTGATTTAGATGGTAGTGTGGTCTGCTGAAAGCTTCTCAGCGGTGATTAAAGAGGCAAACAGAGACATTTCATAATGGTGAGCACATAAGGAAGAACACGTGCGGGAAGATTTTTGTAAGCTCTTACAGAAACATCCCTATGGTACATGTTGTCATTAGTGGAGATTTTAATTACCCAGATACCAACTAGAGATAGAGTACAGACCGTCCATCAAACCTCTGAAATATATCAGTAATAATTTGTGATACAGTAGATGGAGAGAGCAGTTAGAAGGGATCATCTTCTGCATATGCTTCTGATAAAGAGCAGAAAATGCCTCTCTTAAAGTAGAAGGTAACAGATTAGAATGGCCATTAAATGACAAAGTTCATGATCTTTAGGAAAGGAGAAATGAAAGAAAAGGTAGAATTATAGATGTCAGAAAGGCAGACACCATTGAACTCAGAGGATTTGTTTATAACATCTGTTAGCACTAAAGGAAAAAGTTAAAGGGAGCAAGAATATTAGTTAATTAATATTAAGGACATGAGCTAATTATCCAGTTGTGGAGGGGGCATGGGAAGTATAGCATAAGATCGTTTTGACAAAATAATTAACAATCATGGAGCTCAGCTATAACACACAAACAAAAAGAAAGGCCAAGCTACCAAGGATGAATACAGAGGTATAGCACAACTGCTTGGAAAGGCAAGGAATAGAATGAGGTGCAATTAACACAAGACATCCAAAATAAAAGTACGTCCATAGTTAAAGGGAAGACTAAGACAACAATTTTCACTAAGATAATCTTCACTAAAAATAGTGCTGTCAAGCGAGATAGCATAATTAATATGTGGCAGAAAAGAAAGACCTAATCTTTGAGTATTTAATATGTTTGAAACATCTGGGTTTGATGACTTCATCCCATGATACTTAAAAAGGTTGGATAATAATTCTCATCACTGCTAACAATTATTTTTAGTTATTCAAGGAGAAAAGAGATACTCAGCAGTGTACAAGAGGCTTGTCTTTAAGAAACAGAAAAGGAAGAACTGGGGAATCGAAAACCCAGTAGCTTAACTTCAGTTAACCTGAAAAAATGCCAGTCATGATCCAACAAACTTCTTGTAACTGTCTAGAAAAAAAAACAGGAGACAAATTGCAATCAGCATTAATTAGTCCACCAGCACACTAGGTAAATATTGCCTAGATTAAACTATTGGAGGGTGAGTGGAAAGACATTCTCAGAGAGTAACTGTAAGTGATTAACTATAAGAATAGAAGACTGCATTGAGTGAGGTCCTGCAGAGGTCTCAGTTGCATCCAGATAGCCTCAATACAGTCACTAGTGATCTGGATCTGAAGACATGACCACTTTGAGAACAGCTCCAGTCATGCAGAAGATTGGAGTTCAATCACATCCTTAAAAGTTGGAGATAAAGCTCTGAAGAATCATGGTGCAGGGACAAGAACAAGGTACTTCATTGGTCCAGAAAAATTAACTGGACAAGAAACAAATGTCTGTCTGTTACACAGAAGAAGAGAACAGAGATTTTTTAGAAGTGGAAAGCAGAATAAAAGTTAAAAGTTTTAAGGAAATGCAAATAAAAAATACAAGCAGAGCTAGCAAAGCACACAAGTCAATCCCTCTGCTCTGCTCAGAGGTCATAACTCAGCACAGGGTTGCTGTACTTTAAGGAAGATGTGGACCAGGTGGACAAAATTCACAGGAGAATAGTGAAAGAGTAAAGAAAAAAAAATGGTTTTCTGAGTCGATAGTGACAGGACATTGAGCAAAAAAAAAAGAGTTTAAAAAAAAAAAAAATGCATGCTAAGTCTAGTAAAGCCCTGGAAGACATTGCTTGAAGAGGTAGGGAAATTTTATTTCAATGTCTTCTTGTCTCATCACTCGTGTTTTTCTCAAACACTTGTCAAGAATGACATGGAGACAGCTGCAGAACCAGGCAACCCTTTGAAATCCCTCCCAGCCCTGTCTTTCCATGCTTCTAAGTTCTCAGCCCCTGACTCTTTCCTTTAATGTACCTATTAGAAAGCAGCAAATGTCTTACTACTTTCATCACTTGTAATCACTATGCCCTCTTTCCTGCTGTGCAAGTGTGGTCAGGTTTCCCAGAATATCCTCTTTTTAAAAATTTCCTTTATATCTCATGATTTCTTTTCTTTTGCACTACAGACACCGTGTGGTGCTTCTGATAAATGCACAGTCTGTGATAGCACTTTGCTGTCAGGAATACCATACGGCAGGATTAAAACTAGTGAAGCTGTGCAGGTGCCTTTTTCTGCACGTCACGAAGGGATATCCTTCCAGCAACCATGTAAGACTGGAAAGAGAATCAAAGGTAGGAATCATTGTATTTGCCAGGAGAGTTAAATTCGTACAAGTTGAGGTTACTCTGAGTTTCACAACTTACCGAGTCTGTGAAAAGGCTGCAATGATGGTTGAAACTTCAGAGACGCTCAGGCAGTCCTTTCTTTCATGAAATGCATTTTTCTCTGACATTTAAGCTCTAAAACCGGCAGAGTATCACCCACATGATTTCCTTAAATCATGTCCTTCCTTAGCCAAAGCAGCTGTTCCTATAGAATGAAGAAACCTTAACAGTGCCAGGCATTTGGTCTCTTACAGACAACCCCTTGTAGGATTTCTTAATTTTAAAAAACGATGCATTAGTTAGCTAGTTCACTAATGATTTCATTTTTCCTAACATACTAAATATGAATAGTGTGGAGTTACAGCAAAAATACTATTTTGCATATCACACATTTCCATGCCTTTTCCATTCATTAACGTGATATTTATATGGAGTAGAGACTGAGCAAGATTTGAAGCTGTATAATTTTAATAGACTAGTTTTCATTTATTTATTAAACAAACAATTATCACTACTGATTTATCCGTAAAAGGCTTAAAGTGCAGCACTATCCTTGTTTTGCAAAGAACTCTCACTAGTCACAGAGGAAGGCTACATATTTTAAAAACGAAAGAGCAACCTATATTTTTCATTACTGCAAGTGTTTATAACTATATGTTTCTATCTTGATCCTGGATGACATCTAGATCTTCATTACATAATTTAAAATCTGGAATAGCTCCAGTGATTTGTAGTAAATTATTCATGCCTGGAGATAAACAGAAAAATATTCCAGACTATGATTTCTGCCATAATAAGTCCCTTATTTAACTCCCTATGATTTTCACCAGTCCATTACCTGTGAGATTGATGCTTTGTACTTTATTTTTGTTAAGATTTCTCATATACAAAGGAAAACTATATGCTTCATTCTCAATTATCATAATTTTACATGATGAAAAAGAAGAAAACTACTAAATTTATGAGAAAAAGCAGAAAACCAAACATTAATAGAGGCCTTTATGTGTGTGTGTGTGACAGGTTTTTTTCTTGAAGAGAGACAGACTGGTTGCCTTTGAAGGTACATTAAGCCACAAGCAGTCACAGCTACAAAACATTGCATTTGTTTTTGAAAAGCAGTCTTCAAGTACATACGTCCCATCAGCAGCTGTGCTAGTAGCAAAGTTGTGTATTTTAAAGCACAGCAGTTTGGACTTCAGTCCCATTAAAATCTGGTAACACTCAGAGGAAAAGATCTCTGCTAGTAAGTACCTACTAGCCCAGTTGCTTCAAATCTGGCTTTCGTGTTTGCTGCCTTGGAAAGTACAGGGGCAACAGTTCTGGAGGGCAAACTTCTGTGTATTTATTCTCCTGTTAATCAGAAGGCCTCACCTCATCCCCGGTGACCATCATTAGAGCTCAAGAGGGCTGCTGCAATAGCCTTCAGGGGCCCACCACAAGCACACCTTCACAGCTCAAAAGGCAAGGTTGCAGCAAAACTACACATAGGCAGAGGGAGCTGTATTCAAGCTTCTCCCAGCACAGCTTCCCCCCCTCTTCTCAAGATACCCCTCCCCACCTTCTTCCTCCTCCTGCAACAACGGGCTTCAGAGATTTTTCTCAAAAAGCGTTATAATGGTCTGACATGAATGGGGGTCTCTGAACTTCATAGTCAGCCCGTGCCCAGAGCTGCCCCTTGTGCCATGTTACTAAAGAATTAGAGATATTTGGTCTGGCAGAGCAAGGCCTCTAAAGGGCAAAGAGCTCTTTTGCAATAAACTCAGGCTAATTAGAGACACGTGGGCAGCTAACCCAGCAAACCACTGGCTAGTTTTCAGCTTGCACATCCCTGTGAGCTTGTTCACATGAGCCACATGAGTGTTGGTGCCAGCAGAGGGAAGGAGGAGGAGGTGAGAGAAGATCTCCCTTTTAGGCAAAGAGCAGATTTACACTGGACAAAAGTGTTCATGGGATCTAGATCGTGGGATTCCCCACGTGGGATCGTGGCACATCGACACAGAGTACCAGAGCACCTGAATGCTGGTGGAGTGCTTATCCTCATTCATAACAATATTGTACGGTAGACCTATTTTTATTAAACTATGACCTTATGCAGTTGCTTTTTCCATGTGTCTCACTCTACCCCCAGTAAATTCTGAACTGGTAACTAATCTCAGCCAGACCTGATGGAGCAGCAGCTATGTCAGAGAGACAGTTCCTGAAAACACCAGGAAAAGCATCTGGAGGGAGAAGGCTTAAATTAGTGCCTTTATGGAGGCAGTTACACCAGGAGGACCAGTCAGCATATCCTGGCTCATCGTGTATGCATGGAGGACTACTTTGCTTCTTGCCTGATAAAGGATGTGGAGACAGAGTTATTGTGGTCTGGGCATAGACGGCATAGGGAGGGCATAGGCAGAGTTTATAAAGTGAGCAGAACATAGTCACATCTATTCATTATAATGTGGCTGATGCACACCAGCACAAGACTAACAGTACCTGGCCTATCATTGACAAGAACAGAAAAACCTAAAGCCGTAAGTTAAGAAATAAAGTAACTTTAAGAACAAAGTAACTTGAATCAAAATACTTCATCATAGAAATCGTTCTGAAGAATTGAACATTGCTCTCCAACTGAATTTGTTGTTCATTCTAAGGAAAAATATTTTACTGAAGTTATCCTCATTTTTCCTACTTTTTTCCTACGGTATGTCTTGAAAAATTTGCTAATTTTCCAAATCTTTTTTCTAAAAGAACTCTCAAGTTTTTCTGCTAACCCACACAACACTAACGGGGTCTCATTCATTTTTGTGCTGCAATTAAAGAACATCATTTGTGGGTTGTTAAGTGCATATAGTAGAGACATAGACATTGTCTATATTAAGACGATATCATATCTTAATGTGTTTACTGCTAAGTTTAATACAATATATTATCCTGCTGTAAAGATAATTATGGAACACAAACATTTTGACTTGGAATGAAAGCTGTCTCTTCATGTCAAGTAAATAGAGTAAGTTTCCCAGTTCAGGAGCATGTACTGGCATGGTGAAAGTTCAGAAAAGTTCAATTCCACAAAGCTAAAGAAAAAAGAACTGTTTTTTAATACTCTTGCAAGATTTTAACCCTTTAGGAAAATATTGCTTAGAACTATTCCTTGTACTGTTTATTCCACCCCATACAAGGTAAAGGCTATGCTTTGCTGTCCTGGTCCATGGGTTAGAGAATCTTTTAGGGAAAATCACAGATTTTGTCCCACCTTAGTCCTCCCCATCAGCTGTGGGTCAGTAGGACATGTCCAGGCTTTCATTCTATCAATGAATCAACACATGAGCAGGGATTACATATAGTCTTGGAAGCTAAGGTGCAAGTATAAATGTATAAGATGAAAAGTACTGCATAGAATTCCTCTTAATTTGGACAAATGTTTGGATTGATATGAAATAAAATGCTTTATTTGCATTTTGGACATTTTTAAAATTCCTTTAAAATAAGGAAATTTTGATGTACGGTTTGAAATACATTTCATTTTGAAGTACTGAATGATTCTTTTTCTCTTTTTTTTCAGATATTTTGCCAGTTCTTTCTTCCTTTTTTGGCAAGGTGAACCATTTGGTCGATCAAAACACTTTCACAAACTGTTGTGATCATGCAAATGCTTCTTGTTTCAGAGAAAAAATCACCCAGATTAAATGCTGTGCAGCAGAATCCCCATTAATCAGATTTGTAGAGAGTACGTTCCTCTTTTCCCTCCCTCCACTGCCTCTAGATGTTCTTTTGAGGAATTTCTTATCTGCAAACTAAGATATAGTCAACGCCTAGATTTCCTTAAGGCCCTCCGCCTTTTTTATTTTTCTTTTCAAGTGGGATGAAATAGCCCTGGGATTCTGGCAAGTTAGCACAATTTACTAAAACCTGCTGTCCCGTTTACCTTTCAAATTCTGGATATAATCAAAAGTGTCCAAACATGGGAAGAGACACTACTGCCCTTCTGCCTGGGATCAAACTATAAATGCTGACTATATTCTCAGAAAAGCTATTCTCCCCAAACCTGCAGTCCTTTGCAGAAGCCTGACCCTCCAAGGGGCCAAATTTTTGATGGCAGATAGAGAGCGGGAGGGGAAAGGCAGTACCCTATGGTGGAAGGGAAGGGCAGCAGCATATGCTTGTTCCCTGGCCAAGGGTTCCTGTTATAGATGTGTGGGTGGGGATGAGGTATGTGGCAAGCATAGCCTTAACACCCGCAGCCCTGCCTCACAGCTCCTATTTCCACCCACATTTTCCCTTTCGTGAGCCTGGCTGGAGCCCAGCTTGCAGCCGTGTTATGCTCCCCTCCATCTTTTCTCCAGCACATTGGAAATCCTCTCTCTCCTCCATCCCTCAGCTGACCCGGGAGCATCCTAATTCTCCGCTTTGTCACTCCTAACTCTCTCAGCGACCCCATCTCTCTCCCCCTGGCCTCCGGATCAGCTCTCTGGCACAACGTGGCCCGATCCTCCTGCCCGGACTTCTCAGCTGCTGCCCTCCAAGCACCTAGTGCAGAGAGGAGCATGGGCTGCTGCACAGGGAACGGCAGCTGCTGGGTGGTCTCAGAGAGGCTTGAAGATACATTTATCGAAAGTGGAAACTTTGGACCTTCTGAAGTCAAGTTCTTTTGTTCTCGCCACACTCAACGTCTTTTCCACTTTGCTTTAAAAAAATATGAGCTGAAAAGTAATGACGGATTCTCTGTGAATATATTGAAAAACACCGCTTTCATTTTCTTCAGAGCAGAACACCTAAAAAGACCACTCAAAAATACCTTTCTCATTTTATCAATCAGAGCAGTTGAAAACTGGTTGCAGTGACCCGTAGAATTCAAGCGGTATTTTATTTCTTTCTCTGAAATGCTTTTTAAGCCCCAAAGGGTAAAAAAAAACCCAAAACAAAGCAACCGAAAAAACCCAGAAGTAGAGATATTTAAGCCAGCACACTGCAGAACGTTGACAACTTTGTTATGCAGATAAAAGGCATTGCTGCCGTGGTGGGTGCAGGCTGAGAACACTAGATGGTCCCTGTGATCCAGTTTTACACTTTAGAGCGCTCCGTAGTTGATGCAGCAAGTACAATTATGGCATGTCCTTGCAGCCAAGGGGAAAAAAACAACGTTGGCCATCGGAAGTTACCACCCAGAACCACATCAAGAACTGCAAAAGTAACCATGATGGTTTTCTCAGCCTTTAAAACTAGGGAGCGACGTGGCACTCTCAGTCTCCCAAACAGAGCAGCGCAGTCCTTTGGAAAGTTCCTCAAAAACAATTGGCCAGAAGTTTTTCTCTGAATTTGGATACACCCTGTAATACAGAGTGGTTGTTATACTGAAAAAGACTAGATGAAAAAGAGAATATAAAAATAAAATAGAGAGGTTTTGAAAATAATGGTATGTTGGGTTTTTTTCCACTCTCAGATGGATAAGTTTGAGGCTGCACTGCACACAGTAAGGGTTTATTAAAAAAAGCAGTAGTTTCCCATCTTATTTTTAGAATTAAAACCCTGGAATTCATGAAACAATCAATTGAGCCTAATTTATTGTGCAAATACTCTTTGGACCATGTTTTCAAGTCAGATTTATCTGTGGAGGTCCCACTCAAGGTTTAGAACACTTTTTTTCTGATATCACCAGTTTTTCACGATGTGAGAAGTTAGAAGAGATTGTTATTTTTCAAAGCTATGGTCCTTATAATAATCAGATACATTTTCAAAGCCGTGCTTGATTTCAGTTTCGTTATATGTTGCAGACACTTTAAATGTCTTTAAAGGGTTAACGAGGAATAGGTATCCTAAGTCAACCCTTACCGAAGTTTTCTGGATATACCAAAGCGAGTCCTGTCAAAACTAAATGGGTCACCATCAAAATTAAGGGAAAAATGTCAGGCAGGAGGAGGCTGGAAAGAGGTGGAAAAGCCCGCTGCCTTGCTACTGGGGAAGCAAAGGAGCCAGAAGCTGTTAATCATACAAGGATCCAGCTGACGTTATCAGTAAAAAACAAATTGGCTAGGAAAGCAAGTCCCCCTTTTGCTTGCTTGGGTGTGAGGGGAGTCAGGGAATGAAGCGCAGTACTTTTCTTGCCATGCGGTGTGATCATCAAGACCTCAGGGCAGGGTGAGCACTGCTGTCAGTCCCCGCAGCCTCTCCCTCCCCTGCCTCCCCGTCTGCCCGAGTCCCTCCTGCGCAAAACCAGCCCCCCCGCCATGGACAGGCTGGTGCTCCTCTGCCTGAAAGGGAGGAGGACTGGGCACCGGCCATGAGAGCTGGCTTCAAAATTTTGGATTTCCTCGGGCGCAGGCTGTGGCCAACGTGGATGGGTTTGGCGCAAGGGCCACAGGCAGAGGAAAGCCTCACCTGGAAAAGGCTGTGCCGTTTTGCCACAGCGTCCATGGCCTGGCTGACAGTCAGCACAGTGATCCCAGCTGCGATGCCTACGCCGCACACCTCACCCAAAGGTGGTGGGCACCTTGAACAGGAGAGGCGCCAACAACAGCTGAGATTTCCTAACAAACAACAGGAAGGTCCCTCTGAACTGGGGAGAAGAGAAACTGCTTTGGTCTGTATTATGTCTCAGCCTCTGGAGAACTGGAGGCGATAGGCCATACCCTGCCACCCCTTGTATGATCTATCTTCACACAAAGCACAGTCACAAAGAATAACCTGCAACAGGGAGATCATCTTCAGATGACAACTTTGGTCATATTACATACGGTGGTTTTTATGTTGCAACCCTGAACCCATGACCTGTTTCTTCCTCTGCCCATGTCACTCTTCCTCTGAATATTTCCTCTCATACTACCTGAAACCCTCTGCAGCAGAAGACTTCTCTTCTCTGCACACTGCTCATGCCTTCCATCAGCTCACTGTCCTCCTTTGCTAATGAGCTGTCTTCCACACCTTCCTTCCCTGAATCATGCCTCCATCATCATACCCTGCTAAGGGTCATTCTTGACCCTCCAGGTTTGTTGATTTTCCTTCTCCATGTCAGCTTCTCACATCTGCCTTACCCTAGTCCTGATTGCCCTGGTATTGAACATCTCTGATTTCTCATCATCATCCAGAGAACAGCTAGAAGGCACAGCACCCTGCACATCCTGGTTGAGGATGGTTTGGTTGCTCTGTAGGTTGTCCCCACTGGGTGTTGGGTAGGAGATTGGGAAGGCTGGGGAGAATACACTTATGAACTGAATATCTCTGATCCAGTACGGGAATTTCAGATGGGGAGCGGGATGATGCACTACAGCTTCAGCTCAGGTGGTGCATGGCATTTCAGAAAGAACATGCGAGCCAGACAAGGTCAAACAACAACCATTAATATTTATTACAGTTGTCAGGTGTTCACATACTCATATCAAGTCTTTATCCACTAAATCTACGTTTGGTATATAAGTGCACTGCTATCTGCAGCTATTTAGGGCATACGAATGCTGTGGTGCAAATACACTTTCTCACACATGGTGCCTAGGAAAATATAGATGTTTTTATGTGTATCTATAGATATTTTTTCTCTGTCAGGGAAATTTCCAGACTATCACTAAGAACAGAACCAGCATTTGTAGGCTTATTTTTAAAGGTTTTATTCACATACAGTAGAGGACGTAGAGTCTCAAAACAAATATCTTCCAGAGGTGTTCAGCTCTTTGTCTCTCATATACATACAAGCACACACCATACACATGTAGACACACATGCAAACATATGCCAACACACTTTACACAAAATTTAGACAGCCACAATTTGGGGCAAAGGCTTTCCATTTAATCAGCCATGACCTCAAATTTGCCTGTATGTAGCTATTAAATTCTGACACCGTTCGTTCTTCTGATCCAGGAGACTGCTGGACCCTCATTGCCAGGCTCTGTGAAATGGAGGAAAGCAAAAAGACTGACTGATTCAAGGAGGGACTCAGGCATCACAGGCAAGGGAACAACATTCAGAGGCTTGGAGGATTTGATTGTAGGAAGAGAGGTAGAGGTGGAGTGGCAGCATGAAAGTCAGAGCGGGAGGCCTGGGCTCCATCCTGGGAAGTGCCTGCCACGAGAGGAGGGGGTGACGGACAGCCCGAGCACAGGGGCAGCACCATGTCTGACAGGAAGAAAGATGTTCACCAACCTTCAACCTACCTTGCAACAGGAGCAGTAGCCTGCAAACGGGATCAGAGGGACTGGGAAAAAAAGGGTGGCATGTACCAGGACATGCCACACGCTTCGCAAGCGGAGCTTAGGTGCTGCCTCCAGCTGCGCACTCCCAGGACATTACAGCTACTAGTCCCCAGGAGACACATGCCTGCATCTCTGTATTGCAATGCCCTGGTTTTAATGGCATTTTCTTTCTGCCAGCTCTCATTATTTTATCTGGAGATGAATGGGGATGTTCACAGAAATCTGTTGAATGCTGAAAGGCCTCACGGTTGTAACATTGTAATACTTGCAGAGTGCTATCCAGCATCTCAGAGGACCCAGTATACTACACCATTCTGCTGGTCCTACCAGATGAACTGCCTTGTGATGATATGGTATTAAAATAAGTGAATGGTATTTAGAAATAAATAAAAAAATTACTCCAAGAATCAGCTGATGGGTCCATGTTGAAAACCAGCAAAACTTTCACTATGCTTAAAAATAAATAAAAGGCAAAATATTATTTTCTGATTTGTGGCAAAAACTCAACTCAAAACTTATTTGAATAATATTTACCTTTTGCAGCAGTATGCTAGAGATATCAAAATGCTTTATGAATATATCTCTGTTTTCATAGGTAAAGAAAAGTTGGGCACAGAAAATTTTGGTGCCCTTTTCTTCAATCTAGACTTGACAGGCTGTTTTTGCATCCTGACTTGCCCCAATGCTCATACCAATAATAAAGCACAGGTCTTCAGGCTACGAGCTGTGTTTGCAATGTGTAACTCAGATGCCTGCAATCTCTGGATCATTTCACCAGTGTTATCCCTCTGTGGCTTCTTTGGCCAATTTGCTCATCCATGTTCTTCAGCCTTTGCATGTAAAACTCCATTGGAGGACAGCAGGATCTTCTTCTAAGGAAGAACAGCAGCTGCAGTCCTAAACAATAAATTAACTTACATGATCTCTCTGATTTCCCAAGCTCAAAAAAATTGTTATAAAAATAAATGTAAAAATTTGAAGCAGGGATATTATTAGAAAAGTAAAAAGAAGAGCTTTAGAGCACTCTCTTAGAGTGCTCTTGAAGCACAAAGAAAAGTACAAAATGCTAGGGATAATTTGGGGTTAATGAAAGCCATCAGGCTTTACAGGGAAGGAGATGGAGAGCTCTGAAAGTTACCTCCAGTAACTTCCATTCTGGCACAGTCTAGGGGAACTGATTTGATGATACCTGACTGTATCTGAGTCGATGTTACCGTTACCACCAGTTAAACTCATTAAACTGGATGCTGTGTGAGGCCTTAGCACTTTTACAGTCAGAGAGAGGGATGAAGACTCCTACAGAGATACTCTGGCTGACTTCCCAGGAGCAGCTCTGTAATGTAGCTGGTCTCCCCCAATACTGGCCTCTGCATTTTTCCAGCATTTTCTCTTCCTTTCCTTTCCACCGCCTACTCTTCTCAGTTTGAGTTCTGTTATCTCTATTATGTGCTCTATCAGTTTCTTGCTTTCCTCAAGCATTTATTTAGTTATAGTCTGTATTTATCAGCTGCCCAGGGAATTTCATCCTTTCCTAAGAGGAGCCTAAGGTGGGTAGGACCTCTTCAAGGGCTGGATCCATTTGGTATGGGTGTACCACTTTCCCAGTGGAAAAGGCATCAGCCTCTTTGTATATGAGTGCTCCCTGAGGTAGCTTAGCCCAGCTGCAAAGAGAAGTGACCTGGGATAAGGATGGAGGAACAGCTGCAGGAGGTTTTCAGAGCAGGAAGGTCACATAATTCCACCAAACATGGCAAGAATCTTTTAAGAAAATTACGTGGCCCTAAATCCCAAGTTCACTTCAGTTTGAGAAGCAAATTCTGCTTATGTTAGATCAAAGTGGGTCCCTGATGGAGATATCCTGTTGGGTTTATCTTCCCAGAAAAAACAAAGCAGCTGTAGCTAGAGGGCTGAGTGCTTCTGATTTTCACTGCTGCAGGGATATCCTACAGAGACAGAAAAAAGTTGATGTTTTGAAACATTTTTCCTTCCCTCTACCTGCTTTTGCCCTTTCTCACAATTTCTGAGAAAATTCTGCAGTTATTTGGTAATCACTTTTTTTTTCCCAGAGCCTGATGATACTTCCAGAGTTACACCAAAAAGCCCCTGCATCTGATAGCACATTATCAACTCTCTCTGCGATACTTGCCAAACCATTACACTGTTCTTCCTTCTTGGCACCTTAAATGCCTTAAATATTTCACCAAACATCCTGAAGACAGTAACCCCCATTCTGACAAATCTTCAGCAGGCTGGAGGGCTCTGTTATGCTTCCACACTACACCAACAAACTCTTGGCATAATCCTCTTGTCACAGATTCATGCCCCACAGTCATCCACAGTCCACTCCCACTCCTACTCTGCTTTTCCAAATACAATTTCCAAGCACTCTGAGATTCCTATGCACATTACACGCATTTCTCACTTCAGCATGCAGCACATACATTTTTTGGTGATGAGACCAAGCCAAAAGAACAGACAGTAAAATTAAAAATGCTTTTAGTGCAACACAACCTCTACATAAAAACTTTCACAGAGATTTGTGTGTCTTTATGATTAAGGGCCACACTGATTCCCCAAGGCACCTCTCACCTTGGGTAAACTGAACTATATCAAGCTATGTATGAAGCAATCAGCAGGGTTTATCAGCACTGGAATATGATCTGAGTTTCCCAAAGATATTGTCTAAGGGATTAGGGGCTAAGGGAGAAATGTGAAATGGTGCTACGAAAATGTTCCTGCCACACAGTCAAGCTGAAATTATTTGAGGCTGAAGATGTGGGAAATGACTACAGCTTCAGTGTGATAAATGCTCATTTGCAGCTTTATTCCTTAAATTCTCTCTCTTTCCCTGGTAAATGCGGAGCTGTGAGAAGAATCACTAGAGCCGACATAGCTTTGTGAAAAGGGAGAAAAGCTCTGACATAGGACATGCTTTTCTGTGTCCCTTGCCTCGGCTCTCCTCCACACAGTGTCCACGTAGTCAGTGGGCTGTACACCAAAAAAAAAAGTGGGGGGAGGATGCGCAGAAGGAGGAGCCCAACTAGGCAGTTACTGAGCTGCGTAATTTTTGTTCACCCTGTTCTAAGGACAGTGAGAGGAATTCAGGAAAAGCTGTGTGAAGCAGGACTAACTCCTCTCAGTGATCCCCACTTCCCTCCAGGCACGGTTCTAGCAGCGGGCCAGCCACCAGCACCAGCGTGGCCAGGGGCTCTGCTGAGCAGTCCCAGCCCCTGGGAACAAGATAGCCTGGAAGCAGGGGAGAAATAGTGGTATGGGTAGCTGGGAAAATAGCTCCAAATTCTGTCTGAAGAGCTCTGGCATATTTTCTTTCTTTTTTTTTTCTTCTTTTTTTTGGTAGCTGGAGCCCAGTTGGTGCCTTTTCCTCAGCCCCTTTGTGCCCTGGAGGAATGTGCTGACCATACAGCTCCTGCTTGTGGATTAGCTTCTCATCCACACCTTTCTGTCTGGGATGAGGACCATGAAAAGACTAATGATTTTTCTGTTAATAAAAGGGGAAAAAACAATGACTGCATGTTGCTGTTGTGGCTAACTACTTCCACAGACACAGCCAGACCCCTTCTACTGCATGAAACAAAAATTTTTGAAGAAACGGAGCACACACAGGTGTAGTTTAATGAAAAGCTGCAAAAGGGAAAATCTGGAGGAATTCCTTTCTCCCCCTGCTTCATCAGCCGTGTACTCACTTGCAAGTGATTACAGGCTTGCAGCAGAGAGGTGTTTTCATTGGGAAAGGTCCCAGCAGGCTGATTGGGTGGGCCTTTACCCTTTGAATAAATGCCAAATCCAGCAGTCTAGTAAGGAGGAAATTTTTTAAAAATCTGTCCTGCTACAGGCCTAAACCAACAAAAACTGGAGTAGACATCACGAAAGTAGGTTTGACTGTGTTCAGGACGGAAGGTAGTTGTAACCAAGATTTCTCTCCGCTCCCCTCTTCATCTGAAAGCTCTTCTATCCTATAAAAGTCAAAATTATTTTGCAGGGGTCTGTTTCTTTTGCATTCAGCGACATTCTTCCCAGTAGAAACTGTGCAATGGAGAGTCTGCAAGAGCTCAGAGGGAGTGCATATGGCACCCGCTCCCTCTGCAATCTGCCTGCTGCTGTAGCTTGCCTCAAAGCAGCCCTCAGCTCGCTCTGCTGTGTGCCTCTTTCTAGGGAATGGTGAAAAGAAAATATGAGTGGCTAAGTAAGCACCAGCTGGGGAGTCTTGGAAGGAAAAGACTGACCACATATTCAAAATGTGGTAAATTGCAATAATTAGCAGCAAAATTATTCATAATTTAATGTTCTACTCTGATTCACCACACAGGAAATGTTCTGGATCATCAGTTGACCTGTTTCTGGTGCAGCCATTATTTCAGCCTTGAACAGTTTATTTAGACTGCATGGCCCTCCTCCTTCTTGCTTAGTCAATTAATTTTGGATGGACAAGAAAGTAGTTCCTGATTCTTACTATGAAGGTTCAGTGTTTGCTATCAGAGATGCATTTCTTTTCCTAACATCTTTAAATACAGTCATCTATGAAAAAGGGACCATTCCGTAGTCAATTCAGTAGGGACCAGCACAAAGCAGACATGCACCCACATAATTATAGGTATGGACACACATGTATTTATAGGACTATGCTCTCATAAAAATTGTATTTCTCAGTTGTTTGCTCTTAGCACTTCAGGCAAAGGTTATTCTGACTGACAGTACGTACTTGCTGGAATATGGGCCAAAATAATAAAAGAGAAATAATTGTCGCACAAAATCTGCAAGTAAACTTCAAGGATGGCGTGTAAGTCATGTATGCTTATAACCAGAGTCAAGGGACTCAATGCTCGATCCTTGCTTGCCTTGAAGGAAAAATCAGTTCTTATCTTAGTTTTGTGGCATTGGACTAAGAAGTAGCCACTTCTTAGAAGAAGGCAGAAGTAGGAGCATGAAGCAGAGCTATTATTCTCTTTTACACATTTTCTGGATTCCCACTAATTTTAGTTTCTTTCTACAAGAGAAGCTGGAGGAGAATACATTGCTCTTAAAGTCTGCTTCACTTAGATTCAGCTGCTTTATTTCCATCCCTTTTGCTTTCCATCTATTATTATTGTTCTTAAAGCTCACATAAAACTTTCAATCTTTAAATTATATTTAAATTATTTGAACGCATATTCTCCATATATAGAGTGAGAAAATTGAAAGACAGCCTTACTGAGCACCCTTTTTTTTAAGATTTTGATAAAAGGAGTGAGTCTGCCCTCCTTCCTATTATTTGTGACTAATTACCTGCTTTTTAAATCATGAAAGGAAACTCTGGTCTCGCTGCACAACACAGGAATCAGTATAAATCCTTGGCTTGGACTTAGTGGGTTCACATGAGATACGTACGGTATCACCTGCTGAGGAATTAAAAAGTAGGAACTCCTTAAGGCTTTTGGTAAACTAGCTGCCTGAGACTGTTACAACAAAGGGGCTGCATAGATATGAATTGTCCCACCTTTTTGCATAAGTGAAGCAACGTGTATATGAAGGTGGGTTGAGTGAAACAGGGCCCTTACCCAAACATGGAAGAAGAAAGATTTGAACAAGAGGGAGCTCCCCACTGCTGCCATTTTTTTGGTGAGCCTAATTGCCATGCCTCTCACTGCGGTCCAGTGAGATCTGAGCAGACTGGCCAGAGTCTATTTGGAATTCCCACTCTATCATTTAGAAGAACTTTATTTGCCATGCTGAGGCTTAAGCTTGAACTCCTCTGGTTGATCCTAAATAGCTGTTGTTACTGACAGCCACGTCACTTCTCTTACCTCAGCTTCACAGATCATTGCCTTGCTTCAGCAAAGCACTTAGGAAATATTTTCCATGTAGGTCTGTTTGCATTAGACAAAAGTCACATATCTAAATTGGATGTTAGTTTGATTTTGTAGCTGACTTCCCTTTATAGGCACTGCAGTAACTTCTATACTAAATAGTCCATAGCTACGCTAGGCTGGCACTGAAGACAGCCGGTTCTGGAACTCCTATAGAGAGCACTGATATGCACAATGATTGTATATAAAACAGGAGATGAACGATCCTCTCAGGCTAAAATTAAGGTGCTTTTAAAGCTGTGAAATATGAAGCTATTGCTTAGGCTTTCAAACTCGGTTCCTCTGTGAAAGGCTAAACTTACAGTATAGCAAAGTCAGTTATTTTGGCAGTATTTCACTTTCTACATTTCTGCCAATAGCTGAATTTAATTACTGTTGCATTTATGGAAATACTTACCTAACTGGAGGAGCTACATATGAATTTCATCAGTTTCATATAAAATGAAGCAAATGCAGAGACACTGGCCTTTAGAGAGAATGCAGAGAAGTTTAAAACATAAAGATTTGCACAATCACCTCTAGGTTTCATTTCTTTCCCTCTCTGGTTCAAATGAATCTTAGCATGCCTGAAAAATGCAAGATCAAGGCTGGGGAAAATAAACTTCTCTATCTACAGTGAAGTCAGCGGTCCCTCCCATGCTGTAAGAGGTGAAGTCACTCTGGGAGAAAAAGGTGCTCAAGCTTTCAAGAGCAACAAGGGTGAACTGCACCCCCACTCGCACAGCGTCTTTGGCAGTAGTTTTGTGCAAGGAGCACTGAGAGGAGGTATCTTGCTCATTCATCTTTAATCCAAATAACCAGCTGCATCATCTCATTTCCCCTCCCTTCAAAAGGTGGAATGGCTTGTGCAGAGCTCCACAGTCACAGACCTACCACCTAAGAGAGAGGCTCCTTGCAACTTCTTTCTGCTAAGGTCATATTTTTGTAGACTCCTTTTTGTTCTCTGCTCGTCTGGCACAGCTCCACAGTACAAAAGTATATGCCCCAGTAGTACCATATTTTGCAGGGACAGCAGTCCTTGCTATCTTATAATACAGTGAATTATAGTTATTCATGGAAGATCACTGCACAATGAAATGTATTGCAATACAGAACCTCCTGGTCTGAGATCTACAGAAAAACTGACATAGAGGGTATATTCACGTGATGGCCTAAAAAGCATCTAACTGCATAATGCTTACAGGCCTTCTCATAAGTCTGTCCTATAGCTGAGGCTCTGCCTTTTTATTAGTCTCCAGATTTCTCCTGTGCTTGACACATACAGTGATGCAGTTACCCCCAGGGAAGGGAACAAGGCAAATAGAAGCAGGTTCATTTAATTTAATTTCATTTACAGTATTAGTGCTCTAAAGAATAGCTACTTGATGAAGAAAATCCTAATGAAGATGCATTTCTCTGTGGATTTAGGGTAGGACAGATCGTACTTCCTTGCCATTTAAAATTTCAGTGGAACTAAGGCAGACTGGTAACACAATTAAAAATATGATTTTCATTGGTGGCTTGAGTTATATTTGTCATGGACCAATTATTCTAGGTAGTGAGACAATAGCAACGGTAAAGTGCTAATGTCCTGACATTGATTTTAGCTGGATTTAAATCAGCCTTCTGAACTAGGACTGCAATTCATACTAGAATGAACTCATTCACTCTGCAGGAAACCTGGCAAATTTTAGTCTCCTTGAAGCAGTAGAAATACCAGTTTTGGTGTAATGCTACCATTGCTTCTTTCTGTGAGAACTTACTCAAAGCATGTTACTGAACTAGTAGAAGAAAATCACTGAGCACTAATATCAATAGATGTGAAAGTGCTTTACAGCAGCAAAAGGTTAACAAAAGATTCAAGACAGGCTTTTGGCACCTTTAGGAAAAGTAGTGGCTGGAAATTTATCTGCTGTATATCTGGGGGTGAGTACACAAAAAACCCCGTAGAAGTAGTAGAGAAAAGAAAAGGTTATTCATTCTTGTACTGAGATGGAACAGCAAAATGTACAGGACTGGACTGTAAATGATGATACTATAATGGAAGCATAATAATGAAATATTTTGACTGAACATGTTAGGCACTAAAATATATTCTCCAATGTAATTTGCTTGCTAAGAAGGGGCTGGTGGGGAATGTGTGTGAAGCTCAAGGGCAGACTTGCCTGCAGTGACCATGAAATGGTGGAGTTCAAGATCCTTAGGTCAGTGAGGAGGGCGCACAGCAAGCTTGCTACTCAGGACTTCAGGAGAGCAGACTTTGGCCTCTTCAGGGATCTGCCTGGTAGAGTACAATGGAATAAAGTCCTCAAGGGAAGAGGGACCCAAGAAAGCTGGTTAATATTCAAGGATCACCTGCTCCAAGCTCAGGAGCAACGAATGCATCCCAACAAAGAGGAAGTCAGGCAAAAATGCCAGGACGCCTGCATGGATAAACAAGGAGCTCCTGGACAAACTCAAACGCAAAAAGGAAGCCTACAGAGGGTGGAAGCAAGGACTGGTAGCCTGGGAGGAATACAGAGATATTGTATGAGCAGCCAGGGATCAGGTTAGGAAAGCTAAAGTCCCAATAGAATTAAATCTGGCCAGGGACGTCAAGGGCAACAAGAAAAGCTTCTACAGGTATGTCAGTGATAAAAGGAAGACTAGGGAAAACTCCAGACTAGGACACTCCCTCTCCAGAAGGAAACGGGAGACCTGGTTACCCGGGACATGGAGAAGGCTGAGGTACTTAATGACTTTTTTGCCTCAGTCTTCATCAGCAAGTGCTCCAGCCATACTGCCCAAGTCACAGAAGGCAAAGGCAGGGACTGAGAGAACCAAAACCCGTCCACCATAGGAGAAGAGCAGGTTCGAGACCATCTAAGGAACCTGAAGGTGCACAAGTCCATGGCACCTGATGAGATGTATGCATGGGTTCTGAGGGAACTGGCAGATGAAGTGGCTAAGCCACTATCCATCGTATTTGAGATGTCATGGCAGTCCAGTGAAGTTCCCACTGACTGGAAAAGGGGAAAAACCTCCATTTTTAAGAAGGGAAAAAAGGAAGACTGAGGGAACTACAGGCCAGTCAGTCTCATCTCTGTGTCTGGCAAGATCATAGAGCGGATCCTCCTGGAAACTATGCTAAGGCACATGGAAAGTAAGGAGGTGATTGGTGACAGCTAACATGGCTTCACTAAGGGCAAATCATGCCTGACAGATTTGGTGGCCTTCTACAACAGGGTTACAGCATTGGTGGGTAAGGGTGGGTAAGCATTTGACACTGTCCTGCATGACAACCTTGTCTCTAAGTTACAAAGACATGGATTTGATGGATGGACCACTCAGTGGATAAGGAATTGGCTGGATGGTCGCACTCAAAGAGTTGTGGTCAACATCTCAAAGTCCAAGTGAAGATGAGTGGTGTTCCTCAGGGGTCAGTATTGGGACCAGCGCTGTTTAACAGCTTTGTCAGTGACCTGGACAGTGGGATTGAGTGCACCATAGCAAGTTTGCCAATGACACCAAGCTGTGTGGTACAGTTGACACGCTGGAGGGAAGAAACGCCATCCAGAGGGACCTTGACAGGCTTGAGGAGTGGGCCCCTGCAAACCTCATGAAGTTCAACAAGGCCAAGTGCAAGGTTCTGCACATGGGTCGGGGCAATCCCAAGCACAAATACAGGCTGGGCAATGAGTGGATTGAGAGCAGCCCTACGGAGAAGGACTTGGGGGTACTGGTAGGTGAAAAACTGAATATGAGCCAGCAATGTGCACTTGCAGCCCAAAAAGCCAACCATATCCTGGGCTGCATCAAAAGAAGCATGACCAGCAGGTTGAGGGAGGTGATTCTGCCCCTCTGCTCTGGTGAGACCCCACCTGGAGTACTGCATTCAGCTCTGGGGCCCCCAACATAAGAAAGACATGGACTTGCTTGAGCAAGTCCAAAGGAGGGCCACAAAGATGATCAGAGGGCTGGAGCACCTCCCCTGTGAGGATAGTCTGAGAGTTGAGGTTGTTTAGCCTGGAGAAGAGAAGGCTCCAGGAAGACCTTAGAGCAGCCTTCCAGTCCTTAAAGAGGGCCTACAGGAAGGATGGGGAGGCGTTCTTTATCAGGGAGTGTAGTGATAGGATGAGGGGTAACAGTTTTAAACTGAAAATGGGTAGATTTAGATTAGATATTAGGAAAAATTCTTTACTGTGAGGGTGGTGAGGCACTGGAACAGGTTGCCCAGAGAAGCTGTGGATGCCCCATCCCTGGAAGTGTTCAAGGCCAGGCTGGATGGGGCTTTGAGCAACCTGGTCTGGTGGAAGGTGTCCCTGCCCATGGCAGGGGGGTTGGAACTAAATGATTTTTAAGGTCCCTTCCAACCCAAACCATTCTATGATTCTATAACTTAGAATGTTTAAGATGATGCATAGGTAGGCAAGCAAATTCTTTTTCCTCCGCTTCCAGAGACAGGAATTAAAACGTTTCCCACCTTATAATAGTGAACCAATTCTTCTGTTGTCAGAAAGGCTGCAGGTAACTGTATATATATAAATTTCAATCTGGCTGAATTTTAATGTGTGAAGCTTTTCAGAACTGTCATTAAAGAAAATAATGTATCTTCTGAGGTCACTGTTGTTACCTTAAACACAGTCTACTGGTAATTATCATTAGCATTTTTTGTTACCCTCCTTCTCTCTAAGGTTCATTAACCAAAAATTAACTGCTTTCATTCAGATAAATCATTAAGTAGCATAGTATCAGTGTTATTGTAACTAAGGATGCAGAGGACAATGTGTTTGGCACACAAAAAAGCCATAATTCCAATCACATAGCACTTCATGTAACCATATATGGAAGATGAACATCAGAGGGTGGACTTGCTATTTAACCCTGTAAATGATGTTGACACATGAAAAAATAGGTTTAAATGATTTGTTAATAAGTTTAAGCTGGAAATTATCAGGCTTATAACCATCAGATCAATTAAGTTCAACATTCTCCAGTTCAGTAAAGCTATTTTGGAGCAACAGCTACAGCTCCCTCTTTTCTAAACAGACTGGAAACAGAGGCATAACAGAAGCATCCTCTGTCTTGCAGTAATGGCCACTGAAGAAACTGATAGCAAGTACCATGGGATGGGTGACATTTAGAGTTAAGGTAGGTTAAGTGTTGCTGTAAGGGTGTCAGGCTGAACGTACTTCACATGTGTGCTAAGTATGAATCATCCACAAGAACTATCAATGGGGTTCATCAAACCTATTTCTAAAAGCTAGAAAAATGCTCCCCTTTGGTGGACAGGCATCTAAGACACTCCATCTCAAAAGGTGCCTTTTCAGATGCTAAATTCAAGTGTACATATTTGACCTTGAAAAATCTCGAGTTAAGGGAATTGAACTCTGTGCTATGTGTTATGGTGGCTCTATCTTGGGCTGAAGAATGTACTGAAAAAATAATATGTAGCCCAAATTTTAAATTTTGAGTGAATGGCTTACTTATGGATCTGACATTCTTTTCTACTAGCTTTCAAATATTTCATTTAATCACACACTGAGGGTAGGCCATTGCTTATCCTGACTTCCTAACATGCCTTCTTCATCTTCTCTCCTGTTAAGGAGACATAAGCTGAGAAGACCTTTCTTCAGCAGCGTATGTTCAGCATGAGAAAACTGGAGCACTTTCCCTTCAACTTTGTGCAACCAGGAAAAAAAGTCCCCAAGTTTAAATATGGAGGCTTGAGTGACACGTCAGCTTTCTCTGGAGACTTCACTAAAAACAATGCTCAAAATGTATTTTCAACACTGCTTTAAAAAAGAGGGAGAGAGGGAGAGAGTGTGAGTTTCAGGCGGAAAAGACTGAGACAGCTGCTGGACTGTTTTCAGGCTGGCAGTACAACAGCATAACTAAAAACAGAAGTCGCAGGATCTGGGGAAGGAAAAATGTACAAAAGAAAAGAAAAGAAGCTCCTTAGCAAACACCCTGAGAGCAGAGAAGGCCTTACATTTATTACCAAGGTGTGTTTTATCATATATCTCTTGGCAACATTGGAATTCACAGTGTAAGTGTAGAAAAAACATTTTCACCTTAGAGTTTTGTTTTCCCAAGAATGGCAGGAGATTTTACAGGCATCACTGTCATTACCATCTGGTTCCCAAAACAACTGATCAATAGCGTACTGAAGCGTAAAAGATCCCTTGAAGTAAAGAGAGCTACTGACTGTGTCATCATTTTGACACAAATTTACTTATGCAGAAGAAATATAATGCCCCTTCACCAGGATGGAATCAGGCTGCTGCCAGTCTCACTCACAAGGTAGCAAAGCCTGCTGAAGTACTACAAGGGAAATGAAAAGCCTACCTTTTGAGGGTCACAAAAACCTCACTTGTATTTCACAACAGAATTTAATGAAGGTCACCAGGCTGCCTAGTGCCATCTGCACCCATCCAGAGGATAACAGCATTGCAGGAAAGGGCTTCATCTCACCTGACTGCACTGTACCATTATTCAACTGCTCTTTATTCCCAGAAAAAAAATTAAGTGGTAGTATAGATGAGTTCACTCCCTTCTTCTTGGGCACTCCTCTTCATTTTTAAAATTTAAACTGATGAATGAAAAACTATGTTGCTTTACTGGCATGAAAATATCAGCCATTTTTTTATTCTTAGGAAAAATGAACATTAATGGGGCATGAGGGAACAAGAGTGAGCCTAAGTAATATTAATATTGAGAAAGCTGCAGAATAAAACTTCAAGCTTTGCAAAGTGTTCACAGGATTCACAGTTACACAACTGTCAGTCTCCTAAGAGATTACAGGTGGTCTTGCCTGAGATGTGCATGTTCCTAAAAAATCTCATGACAATCAGGTGGGATGGAGGGAATTCAGGGTATCCTTAATATTTCTTTCTCCTTGTTTTTCAGCATTTCTACTCTTCCAAATTTTAAATGAGGCTGACAGCTTTATTGTGATTCCTTAGAACTGAAAGTATTGTTATGCAGCCATCTATGAAGCAAGGTTTATAGAGGACTCAGTACCTTTCATTAGGCCAGGTGACAGAGCTAGAAAATTACGGAATTTTTTTGCAGTATTAATCCTGTTTCAGACCTGAAATAAACCAGTAAATGCCAGGATAAATACAGGCTGAGAAATGCAACTTGATCAATTAGACAATTTGAGGAAAGAAGGATAGCTGCTACCTATGGAGGAAGAGGGATGTTAG
Organism: Haliaeetus albicilla; assembly: GCF_947461875.1. NCBI lineage: Eukaryota > Metazoa > Chordata > Aves > Accipitriformes > Accipitridae > Haliaeetus > Haliaeetus albicilla. The sequence goes on along the minus strand of NC_091484.1, from coordinate 53,706,935 downwards.
CAGGGGAAGAACTAACAGTCTTTTACCTATATGGAACACTGGGAGAGGAAGGGGACAGGTAATTGTGGAACAATGAGGACTTAAATATATGCAAAGCATAAGAAAAATTATAATGTGCTACAAAGTCAATATCTCTACTGAGTCCCTGAGTATGACAGACAGCAGCATTATGTATTGTAGTTCCAAGGCTTTTCTTTAAAGGAGATTTATGTAAACTTCCCCATCAGTCCCTCTCAATGATCAGAACTGACAGGTCAAAGATAGAGCACCTATTTTTTGAAAAATAATCTCCCACTGGCCATTGGATGTTCCTGTTCTTAGATTTCTGAGTGAGTTCATGCTATTTTATGTACAGCAATTGCTTGGTGTCCAGGACAGTGTTCTGTAAGGACATTTAGGGCACTAGACAAAGTACATAACTCCCTAAAGAATTGCATGTGTTTCAGCTATGGGTTTGCTGTCAAAGACATTTCATGTGTGCCACATTTCCATTTGTTATTGGCACAGAGACACAAATATCCTCCACTTTGCAGCACTCAAGTATGGTAGATGCACATCCATGTTTCCACCACTCTTTACTGCAGTCTGACAAAGGAAGGAAACAAATCCACACAGCAAGATGCTCACAATCAAATTCAAAACTCATGAATGCTTGTCAGCAAAATCCAACAGAGTCATAGAATCATAGAATCATTTAGGTTGGAAAAGACCTTCAAGATCATCGAGTCCAACCATCATCCATGCCCACTAAACCAGGTTCTGGAGTACCTTTTCTACGCACTTTTTGAATACCTCCAGGGATGGTGACTCAACCACTTCCCTGGGCAGCCTGTTCCAATGTCTGACAACCCTCTCAGCAAAGAAATTTTTCCTAATATCCAATCTAAACCTCCCTTGCTGCAACTTGAGGCCATTTCCTCTTGTCCTATCTCCAGCCACCTGACAGAAGAGACCAGCACCCACCTCACTACAAACCCCTTTCAGTTAGTTGTAGAGAGCGACAAGGTCTCCCCTCAGCCTCCTTTTCTCCAGACTAAACAGCCCCAGTTCCCTCAGCCGCTCCTCATAAGACTCCAGGCCCCTCACCAACTTGGTTGCCCTTCTCTGGACACGGTCCAGCATCTCAGTGTCTTCCCTGTAGTAAGGGGCCCAAATACAGGGGAGCACTCACCTCCCTGCTCCTGCTGGCCACACTATTTCTGATACAGGCCAGGATGCGATTGGCCTTCTTGGCCACCTGGGCACCCTGCTGGCTCATATTCAGCCGGCTGTCGACCAGCACCCCCAGGTCTTTCTCTGCCGGGCAGCTTTCCGGCCACTCTTCCCCAAGCCTGTAGCGCTGCATGGGGTTGCTGTGACCGAAGTGCAGGACCCGGCACTTGGCCTCAACAATGTCAGTACTTCTCTTTAAGGTGGATTAGTCAGGCAGTTTTGCCAGCCAGCAACAGAGAGCTCCCAGGCACATGCCAAACCGAATGTCCTTTAAATGTGCTCCACTAAGTCAGCATACCCATCTTGCCCACAGGGATGAGAGAAGGTGAAATCTACTTGGATCTATAGCCTAAGCCTAAATGTCTTGGAGCACATTCAAAGGGCTACAGAGGAAAGATCACTTCTATCATCACAGATCTACAACAGCTGTTGCAGTAGGTACCTGAGGATCCCTAACCAAAATTCCTTTCTTCATGCTTCTGTTGATTTAGAAACCTAGTCTTACATATGTAGTTTGTCTTATTTTGGCCAATATTGAAAATTAATTGGAGTTTGAAAATATATGAATATTTACATTTACTCTGCAAAAGAAATCAGTTTGCTAAAAAGGCAAAAAAAGCTTGAACCATCTCAGCTAATATAACTACCTGTTGGTGTACCTCTCTTTCTCTCCCTGGCTCTACAATTTTTGCTTAAGGAGCTCTCCTGTCTATATTCCTTCTGTGATGTTCTGAGATGAAGCACTGTAAGCTTTTGTTGTTGTTGTTCAGCTACCACATTCACTTTACAGTCTTGCCAATGTGTAGGCAATTTCAAAGCCACTGCAGATATAGTCCTGTCATAGTTCATACTTTGATTCTGAGTGATAGTGCTGCAGTGCAATGTCAAAATAACACCCTCCAATGACTGACTAGATCTCCTTTCACTATTACAGCAGGATGCCTAGTTCAGATACAAATTCCTTTGTTGTTGACATCTACCTTTAGAGAAACGAACTCTACCCTAGGACATCCAAATCGGCAAATGTGCTGAGTATATATAAGAAAACACTGGATAGGAGGGATCATCAGGTTCAATGAGCCCAGTTGCCAAAACATAAATTACACTGTAATAGGTGTCTGTTTCAGGAACATCTGCAGAACACCCACTCCACATGACCCTGCTAAGGAAAGCATGTCCTATCGAATTTTCAGGGTTTTTTGGTTTCAGTATCTCTGCTGAAAATATCTTTCAGTATGTCAAAAGCAATATTGCTGACAAGTATATATGTGATAATCTTAAAAATAAATTTAATTACTCAGGTTTTTTCATTGATGAAAAACACTCTTTATTCACCTTGTGAGGCTTTCAAATGGCAGTTCCATCTGCATTGTAATTCTGTTATACCAACTATGGTACTGAAAAAAGACTCTATAATATTTTGAGACTTCTTTATTGCAACCTAGTTGGATCCATCTTCAGCAGTTTCTTCTTCTGTTATGTTGCATGGAGTTTCACAAAAGCTGCAGATCTCCGTACGTCTCGCTGTAATAACATGTTGCAGGTAATTGTTGGTTTCTTGGAATGCATTTGCCTCTACTTCAAGCCATAATTAAAGGAATCACATAAACTTTGGAACGGTCTTTGGAAATCTGAAAATAGGAGTTTAATTTACAAATGTTAGGGCGGAATAGGAAATGAGTGAGCCAAAATCAGCACACTATCATGCTCATTTGCAATACTCTGAACAAGGCATCCTTTTTGTTTTGGCCACCAAGACTTATCCAAAGCATCTTGTATATATATATATTGTGTAGTAGAACAACAGCAGGTCCTCTCCAAAAAGAGCAGAGTACATTTGTTATCAAGACAGGAAGATATTGCTTGAAACTAAATGAAAGGCTACCTTCAAAGAGAGAATATTGCCATAGGGAAAACGAATTATTAGAGGCAAGGCCTCTTCTTATACCTGTTCATCAGTGTTGCTCACAGACTGGGTGCTGCAGTCGACATTTAAAACCAGGCTCTGGGGGGTGTTTGATTTTAAACAGACACTTTCAGGGCTGTGAAAGGGTTATGTGAAAGGATATGGTTTCTGCTGTGCTTTCTGTATCTATGCCTCCTTTATGCTAAGTGGCTGATTTTTGGACAGAAAAGTCTCAAAACTTTGTTAACAGAGCCTTGGCTAAACCCAGGTTACAATCTAGCAGGTGTACTTATTTTTCTCGAACTGTTCCTGTAGCTTTGCCAGCAATGCTTACTCCAGGATATAGGCCTGATATGATCAGTGAGGTAAGTCTCAGCAAAGATTCTTCAGAGAGTCCAGTTGCCTACATTAATTACACTGAAATAAGTTTCTGTCCCACTAGCCACTCAGTTACCAACAAGATCTGTGAATATCTCCCCCTTACTAAGTGCTGGGCTATATTCAGTTCAGAGAAAATTTTGGCAACCATCAGTGTCGTGGTTTCAGCCCAGCCGGTAACAAAGGACCACGCGGCCGCTCGCTCACTCCTCCCGCCCCCCTCCGGTGGGATGGGGGGAAGACGGAGGAGAGGAAAAAAAAACCAAACCTGGAACCTCGAGGGTTGAGGTAAAGGCAGTTTACTGGGACAACACAAAGAAATTGCAACAACAACAATGGTACTAATGAACGAGTATACAAAAAAGAGTGATGCACAGTGCAACTGCTCACCACCCGGGACCTGACGCTCCGCCACTTCCCCCACCGAAAGTCAAGACCACCCCCCCGGCCCGCTCCCCATATATATACTGAGCATGCTGTCCCATGGTATGGAATAGCTCCTTGGCTAGTTCAGGTCAGCTGCCCCGGCTATGCCCCCCACCTCCCAGGTTCCTGTAAAAATTAACTCTATCCCAGCTGAACCCAGGACAATCAGTTTTACAGGATGGTTTCTACAGATCTGGGAAGCTTCAGTATGAGATTAGGTGTCATAACAAGGCAGGCCCAGAAAGGGGAATAGCCTGGATTGATTCATTTGGATTGGCTTTTTTTTTTAAGTTTTAGTGTCAACATGAAATTTTTCTGAATTCTCAGCAAATAAAAGCATAACCTTCTTAATGAAGAATGAAGCAAAGTACTTGCCTATATTTTGATTTACAAATAACTCTTTTCTCTCTCATCTTTCACCTCTTTCTCACTGCTTACTAGCCCATTTCTTCTTGCCTGCTGCTCTCTTTCATTTATATAGCTGGAGGACATTTTAACATTTTTTTTAGGGTCTAACTCATTTTCTCTTTCCCCTCCCACTCCACTGCTCTCAGGACTTTGAGGTCATGTTTGAGATTCAAATTATAAGCCCTGTGACATCATTATTTCACCAGATCTCTCCCTTGCATTTTTAAACAAAGTCCTCTAACTTAAAGGTTTTTCAGAAATCTCTCAGGGCTTTTTTTTCCCCCAGTTCATTCAGTATATGGAAGCCCAAGTATTCATTTTGTCCATTCTACTTTCCTTCACCTTCTTTACAGGATAAATGTTGCTTTATGCATAACTTCTATATAATTAATTTTCATTTTAATCATCCACATAGTCTTTTACCCGTATCTAGGATGAAATATCCTCTCTTGTGCATCAAGCACCTTCTCTCATACTATAAGAATCTCTCCCAACATCCCTCTGTACAAAAATTTTTGCTCAGTAATTTGGGGTGTTCTTTGTAATAGAAACATACACAGAAAAAAAAATTTCTATCACTTTGTCTGAACATCTTGATTTTCTTTCTCTTATTTCCTGTACCCTGTGACAGGAGGGAAGATTAATGGCTGACCACTGGCTGGTTCCCAGATCTGCCATTTCCTTCTGAAAAGGGATGATTTAACAGAGAAAAGCAAGAATTTGGGGTGCTGAATTCCAGCACCTAAGTCTTTGTTTTGACTCTGAGCAAGAATTTGGGTCTGTGTATCCCAATCACAGCTAAATGTCCAACTCCACAGAATTACTTTGGAGTGCACCTCTATTTTTGTAGCATCTTCTTCCCTTTCTCCCTCCCACTTTTGTCCTGCACACTTTGAAGGGTAGTTTCCAGGGTTCTTCAGTAACATTGAAAGAGGGAAATAATAACTCAACTTGTCAAACACCCTCACTTGACAGGCCTGAAGACTGAAACCCCCTGATTCCTCAGGACTGGAATAACAGTCCCCACACCTGGCGTGCCTCATTCCTGATATGAAAATCTCACCTCTGGAAGAGTGGGTAACCTAGGGTAATTCATTCCTGAAATGGTGACAGGACTGCCAGTTCTGTTGGCAAATGGCCATTGTTGCTTGTGGGTTTCATGTCGGTCCCTGAGGAACTGGATAACTCTGCTCAAATGTAGGAATCTGTGTAATCATTTGCTTATATGATTACCAATACCTGATTACAAAGGTCGGGATGATACTGTCAAGGTAATTCACAGGAAGCTGTTTGCAAGGTGTTTTTTATTTACTCAGAACATATTCCATTTCCTTTGGGAAAGGTCAAAGCATGAAGAATGGGGGAATAAATGAGCATTATGCTAATAAGCTTCCTGGGGCTATCACTTACATTAATTACGTGTTTGCTCTGCTTCGTTTGGGTATGCTGACAGATATACAGGAATTTCACAGGGAATTTCACCTCTGTAGGTAACAACAGAGATGTTATGTGAGAAGGACTGGAAAAGAACGTTGGAATAAAGAAAACCTCTATAGTTATAGAGCAGCAAAATGGGAAAGGTTTATGGTTTTCTCCTGACATTCAGAAGCTCTGACATCCCCACACCCACTTCAGGCTACAGTTCTCTTATATCAATGTCTGGAAAACCTAGCATTTTCTTCCATTACATTCAAGTGCTGATGGTAACTGCTGCTTTTGGAGATTTTACCAAAGAACTGAAAACAGGTACTCCTAATCATTCTTTGGAAAACTACTCTGATCACAATAATGATCATTAATGTCTGTTCACCTGTGATTCTCTTTGTCTTGGGAGGGTTACCTCCTTCACCAATTTCTAACAGCAGTTCTGACCTTGGTGGTTTGTCTCACATGGGTAAACAAAAGTGTACAGCAGGGAGAGAAAGCAGAAATCCAGCACTCCACAGCACACATACAGGAGTTCACAGCAAGTCCCATTTCCCTCCTGCTGGCTTTGACATCACTGTATTACAATACTCTAGGAGTCTGTATGGAATTAATTCTTTCTATTCCTAATTCCTCAATGGTTTCTGCAGGCTATTATCAGGACGTCCAGAAATTCATCTTGCCTTGCACCTTCATGAAGCCTCCGGGCTCCGCCATTCATGGTCTCCACCTTCAGCCACACAAAGATTTCTTCTTGCATCCCTACTTTGCTGCAAATCTGACTACAGCTCCTTTATCTGAAATAGAGACTGAGCACACAAAATGCTGTCCCTGTTCATAGATTTACGTCATTTCTGCCTGAGGGGCTAATGCTTCATGCTTTACTCATGTAAGTAGCTTTACTGATTTCAGTGGAGCTACTCATGGGAGAGAGGAATCCAATACTCTGCCATGTAGAAAGACATCTGGAGTCAGTCCCATGTGGTCAGTGTTAATTAAGTAAGTTTCTTCCCCATGTTTTCAGGCCTTTCACACTGTTGTACCTTTCACATCACTTCCTGTTTGGGTTCTTTCACTCGTTTTGTGCCCTTTATTAGCAAATTAAGAGAAATGTAACAGAAACAGGCTCTTATAAACCCTTTTCCCAGTGCTATTGCAGGCTGTGTTTATTTTTCTGCTGCATCTGCACCTGGCCTCAAGCAAAATCTCTTCAGCCCCAGATGGTCAATTTTTAATGGTGCTCACAGCAGGAAGCAATAGTTTGAGAGCTGACCCATTGGTCCCATCACCATTTCTGGATAAAACTGAGAACTGCCAAACAAAAAGAAAACATTAAGGGAGGAAAATGAGACAGTACCATAAGCAGCTTCAAAGTTCAAATCAGAAAAGAGGTTGGTGATTGTTAAATGGAGAGTATTGATTGAGGTATACATCTTAGGCTAAATACATACATATATATGGAGGTCTCAAGGCCAAAATAATACATAGGCTAATTCATGTTAGCAACACTTTAGTGACTGGGGTTAAGGCAGTAGGAGGCAGAAAACATATTCTAACAGAAATGCCAGGCAAAATCCCCGTATATGATTTTCCCATAACCCTTGAGGAGACAGAGGGTGAAAAATAAATGCAAGGAGCCATGGAAAATAGTCACCTGTGCTCAGGCAACCCTCACAGCTCGTCTCTGTGTATTCATATGGGTTGCTGTGGGCACGGGGTAAGGCATAGGCTGCTGGCTTGGCTGTTGGCCATAGCCTCCTTCCCTTCTTCACTCTCTAGGGCTCCTGCCAGGTGAAAGGGCAGAAATGGGACATCCGTATATGATCTCCTATTTTCTAGTATATAGCTTTATAGTGCTATAGGGCACAGGAAAATGAATTATTCCATGAAAAGCATAAATCTATGCTGGGGACTAACAGATACATTTCAGTTGCAGAGCTATACCTGTATTTATTTGCTCATGATTAAAGTTCTGCAACCACTTCAGGCAGCATATGCTTTAGAGGTATAGAGTTGTCATAGCTATAATACTTATATTTCCACATATGTGACACTTTATTTTGTGTAAGCCTCATCCAAGTGTTAATTAAGGAATCCTCACAATACTTTAGTGCTTAGCTAGATGTTTGTCTGACCACAGACACTTGCAGAATGAGGGACTGAATGCCTGGCCAAGTCCACAGGGCACTCAGGTGGCACAACACAACCGTTACTGACACTGGTCAATGTTCTGGTCATTCCAGTTTTGCACTGCTTGTCATCTTTTAGACCCACGGGCATTGAAAACAGTGCACAAATATCACCTCTCTTTTTACAAAGAAAGCGGAGCACCGCAGGCTTGCAAGCATAGCACCCCCAACAGTGGAATGCGGTACAAACACTGTGTGTGAAAATACAAAGTGAGAGACCACTTCTTTATGGTCTTTGCAAGGTACCAGGAACAGTGTCTATTAATTCAATAAAAGTTGCCCTGTTTGTGGTGATGAACTGTGATCAATGGATGTTTCTGTGTGATGGCATTTATCTTTAAAATCAGTTGAGAAAAGTGGGGGTTCGTACTTTTTGACTGCAGCTGATTCTGACTTTAAAGTAGATTAGATTTCCTGCTACAGACAGTTAAAGATGGAATGAAAAAAATTTGGACTTTAGCAGAATAATAAAGGACGAAGTTTTCAGACCTTTGCATCACCAGATATGCTAAGGAGAAGGAGGTCCTATGAGGGGTTTGGAGGTAGTTAGGAAAGGAGGACCCTGACATTATTTAGCTGGCTATAATCGCTGCATTCAAGGCATAAATTGGCAGGAGCTATTGGGAGGAGACTGTAACAGCCTGGCCCACAGTACTGATGGCTGCAGAAGCAAAATGGCTACCTACAGACAAACATCTGTCAGTGGAAGAAATGGAACAAAAATAGATCTTCATTTATAATCTGATTCTTCTAATCCTCTACAGGGATTTGGCTTTAATGCCAAATTATAGCCCTGTATTTTACAATGCCAGTATGCTGATGTTTTTCAAGGCAAGAAAGAAGCTAGAATTTTCCAGTGACTACTATGGGGGAAAAAAAAAAAAAGCAGAGCAAAAGTAAAGCTCTTTGAATTCTCCCACATAGAGCAGGGAACTGTGTTGGGAGGTATTACAGAAGAGATGATTGGAATTGACTTCAGGAGGGAAATGGGGGAAGAATCCTCTTGCTTGCATATTCATAAGACTTAAACAGTGAGGTTTTTTGATTGGCTTTAAAGTTATGTTTGATTGGCTTAGAAACTGTAAAGGGGAAAAAAAATAGAAATTCCATCCTGCTTTAATCACTGCCCACTCCAAGCTTCCCTAATGACTTCCAGATGCATTCTTTTTATGCTATTGTTTTGGCACAGTTTCCAGACAACTTTGGGGTCTGTTAACATTAAAAAAAAAAAAAAGGGAAAAAAAAGCAAAACCTTACTCTGCCCTCCTCTCTCTTCTAACAGAAAACAGATTTCACTCTAGTTATATAAATGTGTGATGAGCTGGAGAAATAAAATGCCTGTTGCCATCTCTCTTCAATCTCCAGGAAACCTTCTGATATAAAGGGAAGGAAAAATATTCACTTAAATTCCTTGTAGGGAAAGACGTGAAAGATTCTGGAATATCTATTAATATTTATGTAAAATAGCATGAAGTTGAATATAAACCAAAAAAACACTTACTCTACAAAGCTAAAACTCCCCACCACAAAATAATTTTCATGCTGCTGCCTGTGTCACTGGCCTGTTGAGTCATCTAAAGCAAATCATCTCGCCTCCTAATGCCTCAGTTTCCCCCTGTGTGAATTGGAAATAATGGTGCTCAGCCACAGTATAAAAAACTTTTATAACCTTCAGATGAAAAGCACTTTGCAAGGTAGGGTTGAAACAGCTTCTGACACACATAGGGGATGACAGAAGAATTGTGATGTGTTTGCTAAGCTGCAGAGCAAAGCAGCAATCCCCTCTGCAATGGTGCATTTGATGCCCATGCAAGGCTGGCGTGTATTGTATTTGCAAAGTACCCTATTCCCTTTTGAAAAAAATAACATATTGGTTCTAAGAACTGCTGTCTTTGAAAGCCAGCAAACCACTGAGACCTGCCTCCTCCTTAGGCACTTCACCAGCCCTACCTTTTCAGAGGATAAAACTCAGACCCATTCAGGTTGCATTTATTCTATATCTTTTGAGGCAATTCCATCAGTCCTCTGCTTAGACATTCTTTCTCCCTCTGACATTGATGTCCACATCAAAATGTCCACCTCCATGGTTCCTGTGTCTTCCAGCCCTCCTACCCATGACAAGGAGAGAAGAGGTGTTGTTACACCCTGTGAAGATGCTCTTCCATAAGTCCTGGACTACCTCAAGAAGTCTGGCTTTTGGGTGCTGGCACCTTCTGCCCCAGCAGAAATTCATTGGCTATGACCTGGCCAAAACACCCATGGGGTTTCTGATAGCATCAGTAAAGATGCTAAACTACCTTTGTCTTAAATATATGCACATTTCAACTCCTTGCTTTGTTCACTAGTTCACCCCAGCCCAGCCTGTCTGCCACATCTATCCCTTCAGATTGGTGCCAGAAATATTCCTGCTGGTGAAATTTTGCTTATGGGTGACAAGCTGATACTTCCAAGCACCAGGAAGAACCATCACTAGGAAACGTAGGACACACGTGAAGTAACTGCTTCATTGTCTTCCATTGATGGTGGTTTTTTACTGTCATGCCATGGGCTGAGCGTATAATTGGTATGGACACATGAGAGAGGGTACAAGGCCTGCTGGCATAGCTTTGGGACACTCTGGTGCTTACAAACCACGCAGCAACATTTGGGTTTCCCTAGCTTTGATGTATCTATGTGAGCCAGTCATGGTATGGATACTCCTACATTTGAGCTTGTCACCTTGGCTCCCTCATAATATATGGAGAAATGGTCAACATCATCACCGCAGTCAAAGGCGAAATGAATCATGTCCTAAAACTGTCCACGGACAACAAAGGGAAGTCAAATGCAAACATTTATGTCTTATGTGCCTGAAATTACATGAGAAGGTTCTATCCATAGGGTGTGATGGGACCACAGTTACCTATAATGTGAATTCAATCATACGTCAAAAAAGAATTTTGCCATTCGCTTCACTCTAACCCAGAAAAGAAGGAAACGCAAATTACTGCCATTGAAAAGACTTTGGTTTCTTCTTGCTATCACAATGCTAATATTTCTGGCCATTAAAATAAACAGGTTTTATGATTTTACTCATACCTGTATAACCTGGTGTTCCCAGTAGACAGTTGCCTTGCCAAGAAAGAGAGAGAAATGGGATCTGGTAGCGTGGATGCAAGAACAGGTAGGCCTTGTAATGGAATAGTTTAATCTGGCTGGTATGAGGTACTGAGAAAGAACCTATTTCTTCCTAGTGTGTTCATCCATTTTCACTCTTCAGCAGACTGAAAAAGTGCAAGCTGAAGGCAAATAACTCTCAGCAGGACAATAAAATCAATTATAAGGAAAGCAATTTTGATTTAGCTCTTCTGCTTGGTCATTTAATGAGTTTATACTAGACAGATGAGATCTATGACAGTTCTTTACTAAATAAAACCTTTACTAATAAAAGCAACATTAAAAATCACTTGGATTTCACTGCTATGAGAGTTTTTAACGTGGTACTGAAAACTTTGCAACTTCTAATCTGTAAGAAAAAAAAAACATTCCCTTCCTCTGCAACTGCTAGCACTAATCTGGATTTAAAAGGAAATCTAGGTGACAGGCACAGATCTCTCCTGAGGGAGTGATTTAATAATTCCTGAAACCCAGTAGAATATACTCTTTCTCATATTTAAATTATATGACTTTGAACCTATATTTTATTGTCTCTTAAATTATCTCAACATCTGTGCAGTGAAAATGTTCTCTTTGCCCTCATTAGAAACATAAATGAGGATGCTCCTTCAGATTCATAATGAAGACAAAGTGTCTGTGTCTATACTAGTACACCAGACATGCCCAGAAGTATTCTGGGGCGAGCGGTCAGGTACTGGCACACATCTAGGCCAGCAAGCCTTTTTTCACTGCTGTGCTGCACACCAAGATGATTTGGGGGCTGATCCCTGAAATAGGCATGGTACCACACTGTTTGGCAGACTATGGACTGGCAGGGGCCAAAAGCAGCCCAGGGACCTTTCTGACAGTATAGATCATTTATAGTGCCCAGGAAGGCCCTCAGGCACTGTTTAATTTACCACTTTATCCATAGCCAGCTTGGCCCAGACATAAAGATGAACGTAGGAATTTTGTTCACAACCAAAGCAACACTTGGCAGAAAAGTTTCAGACAGCTTTGAGGCAAAATCAAAAGTTTCGTATCAGAAAATCCATACCATAGCCTTTGACGTGCAAAAGTAACAAGTCATTCTGGACAGGTGGTTCTGAGATTCACTGTTCTTTGCCAGATTTTTTAGACCTTGATCACCAACATTGCTATTGTCATGAAAAGTTCCCAGCTCCTGCCAAGGTTTTGCAAAGCTGGGCTCTTTGGCCAGACATTGAAATTAGTCTTTTAACAGCACGCCCATTTAAAAATCTAAGAAACTGAGTCTGTTAAATATAACAGAAATGTCGGGCTGAGAAGTCAAGAAGTCAGCTTCATCTATCTCTTTACTTCTAAGGAAGGGTAAATATTTCTATACAAATTCTGACACATACTTGATATACTTTTAAAACTTCTAAGGAAATTATTTCTGTCACCTTCTCAAAAGTGTCAGTAGGTAAGTAGCATTACCAGAAAGTTTTTCTCTAATAGCTAATCTAAGTCTTTTGGCATTTAAAGAATAAAAAAATTACTTGTTCTGCCCCAAATGAAGTGTAAGCAACCATTTACGTGCTGGAAAAATATGGATTATATGTCCATTCAATCTTCATTTCCTCAAAACTGATTTGAGGAAGCCTCTTATCTACCTTGTTGAATGACTGCTCGTTCACTTGCTTTCTCTCGCTCTCTCTTGGTCTTTCCAATTTGTCCCTCATGCATCCCAATAGTAAAATAATCTGAGCCTTCATCAGTGTTGAAAAATGCAATGTAACTGCTTACATACAACGTTCTTACTAATGTACTTCTAAATGTCACAGGCAATGCTGCAAAGAGCCTGTACCATTGACTTACACTCAGTTTAGCCTTTTCCGTATTCCTCAGATCCTTCTCTGGAGTGTTATCACCCACCTAATAACTATTCATTGTATATTTATGCACCTGTTTCTTTTCCTTCCTAAATTTATTTTGCTTGTGTTTTTTTTTATTGAACTCCCCTGTGCTATCTTGCTCCCTTTCTCCAATTTGTCAAGATCATTCTGAATCCTAATCCTAAAATCTTTCACCCCCTGCCCCCACTGTGGCATCACACTCAAATGTTTTAGTGTTCTGTTTAAATAAGCCCTGAGAATACTGGGTGGAGCAGAACTCACATATGGCTCTTTAGACAGTAATGAAATGTCCTGAATCAAACACTTGCAATGAAAGATATTGGATGGGCCATCAGATTGATGACATTTCCTAATGCTGTCCCACTGCAAGACTTTTTATCTTAATTTAATTTCTAAAACTTGTCTCCAACTACTGTTTTTCTTCATTCATTATGAATTCTTCCTTCAGTGATTTCTCATGAACAAATGTTTCCCCCCCCAAAACCATAAGAATTAAGTGCAGTGACGTGATGTAGACTAGAGATGTAATGCAGATGAGAGCTTCTGATAACACAGCAGGAAACAGGGAATACCCCCAATGGGTAAGTCAAGAACATAATCTATTTCATCCCCCATCTTGTGCAGATGTTCTTGCAAAATTCTTCTTAACATCTTAGCTCCCTATTAATTTGACCTTTCTTTGGGAAAGGCCTAATGAGAAATCTCATCACAGAGACAAAAAAAGTAACAGCCCGAGGAGATGAATTACCTTTTCACTCATAGCTGACTTGATACAGTGTTTGCAACTCTGCTGTTTCAAGCTGGAAGTTGAATTAACTGACTTCCAAAAATCCTGATCAGCAAACATTTCCATGATTCTGTGAAGTGAGTACTTGCTACCAGTGGAAAGAGTTTTTCAAAATTTTTCATGTCAACTTTTTTTTTTTTTAATTAAGGTCTTTCAAATCAGAAAATTTCCCTGAAGATTAAACTGGTTTACTCCAATGTTGGGTATTTGTAAACTTTTCAGTAATGTTTTTACTTAAGAATTAAATAAAATTGTTGTTTATCACCCCCCCCCCCCATGTATCATACTAAATACTGAAGGGTTTTAGTGAAAAAGGGGGGTTTACAAAAAAAAAAAGTTTTTTATCACAAACCTTTTTTTTACTTTTTAACTAAAAAGGGGTTTTTAGTAAAAATGCTGATCACCAAAACTATATCAGAAACAATTAAAAAGCAGCATGAAAAACCTCAAGCAATGTAAAATGTGTATTTACCAAACTTTGAAAAAGTAAAAAAATCCTCAGCATTCTTGATTTTTTATTTTACAATATCATTTTCTCATTTTTCATTGGTGATCTTATATTTTGTGAAATCTCATTAATTTAAGGCACTTGTATCCATAAGCATTAAAGATTCCTCCTTAGCCTGCAAGATCCCGAGCTCTGGTGCATCTCCTCCTCAAGATCCAGGGGGCAGTTTAACAAAGGCTATTCCTAGGTTTTGCTCAGGCTTTGTGCTTAGCCTGAATACGGTCTACCATTTCTATCTTCCTGACACGTCATGAAGTGAAACAAGCCAGCTTCTCCTAGCAGAGTTTCTCCATAAGATTCTTTTTATCTTACTCTGCACAGACTGTTCGAAGCCCTGCCTCTGTCCTGCATGTGTTTTCCAGATTATTTTTTCACTCTTTTGTTGCACAGCTATGTGAATCAGCTCAGATGATTAAGTTAAGTTAAAAAAATAATGCCACATACAGGGTTTATGTTGTGGCAAGGAGCGGGTAAACTTTTAGGCAGTTGGGGAGAGCAGGGAAGTTTAGACATTTGCCATTCATTAAAACTGCTCTTCCTAGTGCTGCCAAGGAGACTATAGCTCATGCTCTGTGTGTTTTTCTAAAAGAAATGCAAGCACCTTTATGCTTAGCTGCAAATTGCTAGCGATTTACTTTGCTAGCTCAGTGACAAACTATATCCTATTCAAGATATAGAACTGAGAAGTGTCCTGTAGCTTTATGTTACTTCTTTGTGCATTTTCAGAAATATTGTTACTACCCTAGCTTTGTTTTTTACAACCAAATGTACCTTTGTATTTAAGAATGGAAAGCTTCAGAGGTAATAGAACATTTTACTTCTAACTCACAATAGTAAAGTACAGGCACAGAGGAGAGGGGCAAAATGTCATTTTCCATGGTGAAAAGGAAAACATTAACTTCTTTGGTGTTCCAAACAAAAACCTGTGGGAAGTAGAAATGCACTTGGAACGAATGTTGGCAAAATGTATGCTTATGGGTTAAAGATGCAAACGCTTTAATGGAGTGCAAGAAAACTTGCAGGTCAAAAAGCAAAGGATTCCCTTCCCCCCTGCTCTGCTTGAATATTTCTTCCAGGGATTTGAGAACTGCAGGATGACGTGGAAGGGGGTAATAAAACACAGCCTGGCCTCGCTCACAGCAGCTCTAGACACTTAAAATTAAAAGTCCCAGGGAGTGAGTGAGTCATCTTGCCTCCCAGCTTCTCCCCCCTCAGAAGGGGCAGGCAAAAGAGGCTGAAGATTTCCCTTGCAAATGTCTCAATCTTGCAAGCTCTAGTCAAATCATAACAGCAATTTTTTTTATGCTACTGAGGAACTGCAACAAACCAAACAAAACTCAGATCCTGCTAGCAATTCTCAGTCTCAGTGTATCAGGCTGTGCCACTACCGAACTTTTCTGTGGAAAGAAAAAAAAAAAGAAAAGAAAAAAAAAGTCTTTGCGTTTATTCTGGACTCCTCACTTTTACCCTTTTTTTTTTGTGCTGTGTGGCTCTTAGTTTGGAATTGTTGACCCTCTTCTTGTCCTGACTGTCACAAGGGACATACAGCATGCATAACGTATAATTGGGAAGCGGTTCAGGAAGCTGCCACGTCTGTAGGGCTGCAGCACACAAAAGGAGGCGGAGGTAACAGGAATACCTTCTACTTGACAAACTTGGAAATTCTGGTGCCACATCAGCAGGAGCATATCCCAGAACAGCGCTCTTCAGTCACTGCAGAAGTGAAATGCACCACAGAAGTAATTCAAGGCACAAAGCTCTTCCCAAATGCCTGCTAATTTCTGCCCTTCTGCCCCTCACATCTCAGTCAGACTTGGTTGATAGGTGATACTAAACGCTTCAATCCTCACTGTTTAAAAAAAAGTACCTAATTCCATTTAGGAAACTAGGAACTTACTACCTCTGTATCCAAAAGTCTCGCAATCCACTTCTCTGTGAATTAGGGAAGAACTGAGGCACAGCGAGACTGAGGGTATATCTCCACCTTTGTAGTACAATTCCACCTACAAATACCTGAGCTAACTCAGGAGTCAAAGCCTAACAGACACAGCCACCCAATGTTGTTCCTACCCTAATGTGGAGCCTCAGGTTCCCATGACTTCTGGTACTAGAATTAATTCAGGCATGTCTGGATGATGTTGCAACTCCCATGTAGACATAAATGTCATTCTTACCTAGCTTTGGTATCCCTATGCTCACATTCTGAACACCCACCATATACGAAAATTTCAAGCTTTTTTTAGCTAGAGGTTTGGAGGGGGACTTTGAGCCACATGTATGAGATACCTTACCTGGGTTCGGGTACACTGGGTAGTTTTTTAACAGAGTGTGTCTAAACCCCTTAATTTATAAACACTTATACATATTTGCAATTCTATGAACTATGAAGAGCTGTTCCAGGAACAATTCATCACTGCATTAGCAAGGCCAAACAGTGACTACCTGTATGGATGCTCTCCCTGTAGGTATAACAGCACAAACACCAGGACCCAATTTGTTTGCTCAGTCCCTAAAAGTAGCAACATATTAATTAGAGAAAACCTTTTCTTCATGAGCCTTTTTACACCTATTTAACTGTATACCTGGAGTTAAATTGGTGCAGTGCTCTAATTTAACTGTACTGTAATAAACACCTGTAGCTTAGATTATTTTATACATATTTAAAGCCATATAATATTTTTTTCTAATACACCCTGTGTTTGGCACACAGTTTGGCCAAACACTAACCATTAGGACTGATATTAGGGCAGCCGTGTGCCTGCCTCAGAAGCCTTTCTGGAAGAGTTTAGTTAACATTGTACAATTGTTCCTTAGAGCCCAGCATGCCAGTTCTGAGCATTTTGCTGCAGGTGCTCTCAGAAAATAAAAGAGTGGGTGTTCACTCAGCCATGGCTCTATCTGAGACACGATGGGTCTGAGGACAGAAGAGCCTGCTGAAAGTGCCTGCTGTAAAAACCATCCTTTGAATTATCAGAGCTGGCATCACATGCTGATTATTAAGAATTAGTAAGATCCATACTTGCTTTGAGATGTCAAAACATGCAGAAAAGAACAAGGACATACAGAAACTTGAAAGTGATCATAAAAAGCTTATGTTGGGAGCAATACGGAGAAACAAAGACCAGAATTCAGAGAAAAATAAAAGGAATAAGTGACTTTTTCCCAAAAGTTGATATGGGTGCTTAAAGGTGAATATTAAGGTATCCAAGTGCTATTTTTCAAATATTTTGGAAAAGCTCAAAGAGATCATAAAGACAACCACAGAGATGAGTGTTGGATCATCTAGAAAATAAATGTAATTATGGACCTTCCTCAGCTGGTGACTGATGTTCAGTCATCTCTTTTGCCTGTCCTTAACGCCCTATTGAATCACCTGAACATAAGCTCCTGGTGTAGGCAACAGAGACAGTATCCCATTTTCCAGAATGGAGAGAACTGAATAATTTACACATTATTTACTATATAATTCTGTGATTGTGTGAAATCTGAAGTGAAATGTGTGCACAAGTCCCTCTCATGTCTAATCACTCTGTACAGACATCCCTGGGTATGTGCTGAACACTGATATGTACTTAACACCTGTACCTCTAATGTCTATTTTAGTGTAAAAATCAAAGTGGCATGAAGTGGCTGAAGTGTCATGGCAGGATAGCAGCTGGCTGCCATCCAACTCTGTTACATTAATACCCCTCCTCTGAAAGAGAACTGCAGGACTTAGATGCCAGGCTGGAGGAAGTATTTATTTTTCTGAAACAACATCTGGTTCTTTAATGAACTCCACAGGTAGCTATGTTGGTGGTTTCCAGTCTCTTATGTGGTTAGAGGTCTGTGTGGATAGCTTAAAAAGCCCATCATGTCAATGACTGGTTCATTCAGCCTGAACTATTTTCGTTGGACTTAGTGATACTGTGGGATCTGTATAACCTCACTAAAGCCTCCCCTGAAGTAGGTGCTTAAAAACATCTACAGTTCAGGCCGGAAAAAGGGATGGTAAGTTTGTGTGCATAAAGTTTAGCACAGGCAAGCTACCATCTGAGCAGTCTTTCTGAAACAGTTTATCCAAATTATAATATTTTTGTCCTTAATAAGGAAATAAAACATATATACACTTAAATTAAAAGACTATTTTAAGGCTACAAAGTCAAGCACCCAAATACAAAAAATCAGGAGAATTAAAACTGTCTGTGGGGAAAATGTTCAAACAAACTGGTAAAAATTAGACCGTATTCTTTTCTTATCAGAAATGTTTTTGGATACTTAATACAACTCTCAGCCAGATTGTTTTAGACTGGCTGTAATTTTCTGAGGAATACTGAAATTTTGATTCACTAACGCAATATTGCCTCAGACCATTTTTAGTGCTCCCCTTATTATAGCCCATTGTTAGCAATGCATTTGTTCACACTTCCCGATTTTCCCCACTGGAGATTTAAAAATGTTTGGATACTTCTTACTGCTTTCCAGCTTTTTACCTACGCAGTGAGGAAGATAATGCCCTTGCATTAATAACTACACTGAGATAGCAGAGATCAAAGAACCAGGGTTTTGCTCCATCTCTGGTTCAATCTGGGCCAGTCAAATTGGTCAAAAAGTTCAGAGAGGCAGCTACTGGGAGATTTCATGCCAATAGAGAACCCCTGTGAGGTCTAAGTTATGGAGCCGGTTTAAACCTATGCCAGATCCTGGCCTCCTACAAAGAGGTTTAACTTGCAGTTTAGTTGCTTTAAAAAAAGAGAGACAGATAGACAGACAGACAGAAATGAGAAGAGTAACCAAACAGCTTCATGAGCAGCAGAAGAAATGAAGCCTGGTTTCCTCTGCCTCTGCTAAATTACCTGGTGTCTAATAACATGACTGTGCTCTCAAGTATTGCTTTCCCAGAGCAGGGTGTAGAAGCTCTAACTCAGGTCTCTCTCTTCCACTCAGCATCCCATTTCCATGAAATTTGTAATAGCATAATACCTCCAAGGCCTCTAACCCTCTCTCACGTGTAGTTAAAAACTATCAGAAAGTTAAAATATCATTAGGATGGGAACAGAAAGGCACTAAAATTGTTTAAGCCTTGCTAGTTTAAGAAAATGGATCAAAGAATTAAAGTGTCAAGGAGGCACCCTGCACCACATCTACTTCTAGGTACCCTGACATGTTAGTGTAGGGAGAAATTTTTACATAAGCAGAAAAGCCTTTTTCTCTCCCTTCTGCTGATGCTCAGGGAAGTTACTCTCCAGCCCCACACAGTGTTAATAGACGGGTGTCCAACTGGAAGAGGCTATACTCAGCTATATTCAGAGTAAACAACTGGCTTCAGGATTTCAACCCAGAAACTTTAGAATGGGCATGTAATGGAGTCCATGGAGTCCTCAGACTCCACAACTGAATGGAGATTAAAATGCCACGTTCTCTTTGAAGTGATCTCTCAAAGACAAGGTTAAAATGTATCATGAGTTTCACCGAAATTGTTCACACCCTGAAGAGACTTGTGAGGAACAGTGGAGTGAACTCTGTTACCTTCAGTCTTGAATGACAGCACTGAGTAATTCTCTGTAAGATATTTAAATTCCTTTAGTCATAGCTGGCCACCAAATCTAGGGTTTGACTTTTAGCTGTAGTGCTTAACTTTATTTCACTTGAGGAACCTGCTGCTATTAGCAGGGAGCAAACCCAAGTGAGGCATTTCTTTAAGTTGGTCCTGCAAAGGCATACTGTTTATTAACTACCATGGAAGATATTCATCCACCCATACTTAATATGTAGTGTGTATCCAACAGACAAGGACACACTATGATGCCTTTCCCTGTCTGTTGTTTCTTTCCACTTCCATACAAAATAATTCCTGATTTCCAGTTTCAACAGAACTTTTACTCAACCAATATACTGACTCATGTGCATATTTTGGACTTTATTTCACAATTTACATGTAGATTACCGGCCTGAAATACTACATCAACTAGATTTAGAGCTATATGTTCCATTAAGCATAAGAATAACTAATGTATTAGAATAGCTTCTGATGTTCTGAATAACATATCTTGAAGCATGACACACAATAGAAATGCAGTGATGATCTGTGCCTGTAATGAATACAAATGTAATGGAAATCAGTATGATGCAGGTTTAACCTATGATAAGGGGTACATTCGTGTACACTTCTGATCTGTTATATGAAATCCTGAAAGTTCCTTGGGTATAGGGATGTTGTTTTGGAGTGTTTCTGTCTCTTTGGGCCCAAATTATCATCCTTTTTCACTAGGGCAGTGCTGTACCCAGACTTTTGAATACTCAGTGACAAATCAGATAGACTAGATCAGATAGACTAGTCTGAAGCCATGTCCCAGTACCAGCTGAAGGCAATGACTGCCCATCTCTGCAGTCCTCTGGGGCTGGGATTCCTTCTGCTGGGGAGTGACATATGGAAGAAGTATATGCAGTCTTTGAGTCTGAAAATGATGGAGAAAAGCCCCAGACCTGGAATGAGTTGGGCTGGTGGAGCTGAGAAGGATCATTAGCCTCCAGATGCGGAGCGCAAGATGAGATGTTACGTCGGGATGTTTCTGCACAGCTGTGAATCCTCCCTGTCCTTTTCTTCCCCAGTCCAATGGGGCTGCAAGCCCACCCGCACTTGCATATAGCAAGTGGCTTTCTAATGTTGCAGTAGGGAAAGAAAATGAAGGGTGGACATCTGGTTTCTGAATTATGGCTCTGATTAACAACAACTGTCCAGATTGAACGACCTTCTAAGAATAAACCATTAACATAGAAACCATCTCTTCTGGAAGGTGAGTTTTCTCCTGAGAGGAAAAAAAAACGAGGAAATCTTTAAGTCTCCCACCTCACAAGCACGTGCTTCGCATACTGACCTGTTGGATGAAGGATACCAATTCCTTGTGTGCATTATATTCTGGCAGTTTTGTGAATCTATCTCTTCATTCACTCACATCTTTGGTTTTAGTATCTTGAAATAATATGTTTTGTTCTCTAATGAAAGAAGTACTTTTTTGAAACTTAAAGTTTCAATTCTTTTCATGAATTCATGAGGAAATGCAAACACATTGTACATAAGGTGTTGATAAAAATTATTTTTTAATTATTTACTTGAAAAATGTAAAAAGCAATTGTTTACCTTTCCATGCATTCCTATTAATATGTACCAGGTGCTGTACAGGCTTCCTAAGTAGCCTTCATCATCTGGATTTTCCTTACACTTTAATTTCTGATTGTGTGACTTTAATACAATTCCTTAGCCTAATTTTTGCAGTATGTTTTATATATTATTAAATGATGTATCTAAAGCTTCTACACCATACACACAGGATTTTCATGCCTTTGTTTCTACTGTAGACCAGACAGTGTCCAAACAAAATTATTTTACTGGCTTTCTGACAAAATAGTCATTTGTCTTTAAAAAAAGAAGACATTTTCAGCTCAACAGTAAAGATGAATTCACACACTAAAATTTCTGTCTTTTCACCCATTTATTTCACCTGCTCCCAAGTACCAAAAACTTCTTCAAGATATTATTTCTATAACAATCAAAGAATGTCAGGAAATCAGGTTTCACATTATGCAAATATCCAATTTTTAGCTTAAGTTTGAAACTAAACTAACTGCTTAACAGTATAGCAGGTTTCCTAATTACTTTACAGCTGGTCTTATAAAGCGCAGTTGCAGTCTACAAACACAACAGAAATATTTTATTCAACCACATTGTAAATTTTTATCACAGGTTCTTGTGACAGGAGTTCTAGATAGAGCTGTATTTAATAAATTATGACAGTACTGTAGATATTTCACAATTACGTGCCTAAACCACTAGGTACTTTGGCTAATTGGGGGACACATGGGACACATGGGATGAAATGCACAGAGGAGGAATGCAGCTATGGTTCCTACTTGATGATATTCCAGTGAATATCACCTGGCCTAACAGGGGTTTGGCAGCAGCCATGGTCCTACAGCATGCCTCCAGTAGCAGATAGTTTGATTCCAGCCTTCTCCTTTGAAGACCCATTTTTGCTATAAGGAGCCTATGACCATTCCAATGAAACCAATGGACTTGAAAACCCAAACCCTTAGAGCTACCAGTCAGATAGTTCATCAGTTCCAAGAGGTCAGCTACTGAATACCATACCTAATTTGGAGGAGAAAATGCTGGATCTCTGTTCTGATAAAGGTTTAGAATCTTTTTGGAGATTCAAGGATATACAAAGCGGGATGCATCCTACCCTAAATGACTATAGGTTGGGTTCGGTAATGTGTGATACAGTTCTGATATGATTCACACTGCATTTTGGATAAAGGCTTGTATAGTGGGTTTATCACCTGGTGATTTCAGTAAATGAGTTCTAAAACAAAAGCCCACAGAGTCTCCTGTGAGATCCATAGGGTTTAATTCCTCTGCCATATGCCAGACCTGTGCTGCATTCTGCCTGCAGGAGAAGGGGAAAGGCATTTTCCAGACAAAGAGCTGGAGTCAGGTGTAAAAGCTTTCTAGACCTGAAATACCATTTCAGTAAACATCCACCTTTTGGAATTGTGCAGCTGAGAAAAACCTTGGACAGCTTCAGCTTCCATGCTTGCCATCTGAGCTAAACACAGCTGTCTGTCAAGGAATCCAGTATATTGCAACCTCTTTGTGCAAAGAAAGACACATAGGCAGATTTCAGGAAAAATTCGCAGTGGGCCAGCCCCTGAAAGCTCTTACTCTGTCCGAATAAAAGCCATCAATATAGGCCTGCTTTTTTAAGCGTAAAATCTGCTTCAGTCCCTATTAATTCAGGCCTTTCTGGCCCAGCTCCTGGCCATAGGGTCAAGAGCCCCGTTGTCCTCTCAGCACCTCCTCCTTTGGGCACAGTCCCAGTCGGCCGAGGGGAGAGGTCCCTGCACTCTGCTTGCACTGCTGGTGCCAGGGTCATTCCTGGAGCAGGAGCTGCAGGGCTGGGGCTCACTGATTTTCACGTTTGCCAAAAAAGCAAGCCCTAGACTGGAGACAAAATACGCTCAGAGCCCTTGGAGGGTGGCAGAGTGGTCGCACTTGCTCTGCTTTTCTGCAGACACAGTTTGTCTAAGGAGGCCTGAACTTGGCTACCGCTGATACCATAGTTCACCCTTAAGTTGCCAGGCTAAAATGTTTTCCTACAGTTTCTAGGTGGGTATTTTCCCTCTAGTGCAAACTAGTAATAACAACAATAAAAGCAGCTTAAATATTTTTCTTTCTCTCCCTCTAAGGTAGAGAAGACAAAAGCAGCATGAGGACTTGCAAAAGAAAATGAAATCTTTTTCTTTAAAAAAAAAACACTTTGAGAAAGCAAGCTAAACTAGAGGCAGACTGCAACATGGTCATTCTTTCCATAGGGTTTTTTGTTTATACATTGAAGCCTATCTCTCAGGCTGTGGCATTGAGTTGGCTACAATTTCTAGGTTAATGAGAAAGGCCTTGCACAAATTCCAATTCTAACATGTGACTGCTGCTTTTATGGCTACAAAATGGAGGTGAAGGGGGTCCCACGTTTATATTTACTTTTCTCAGCTGGAGGCTGTACAATGCCATTAATTCACAAGGTGAAGCTGCTTGTGACTGGGGAGCCAAGTGTACTGTGAAGCATCATGAATTTTTATTTCTGTGTGGATGGAGATTTGCCTGGAGTGAGCCCTCGCCAATGTAGAGGATTCTTCATTCCAGACTCTTTAGTTTTGCTCTGAAGGTGGAGTGCCTTGGAGGCTGTGAAGGGCTCAGTTGATATAGCTGCACGTAGCTGCCAGCATTGAATTGGACTACCCGAGGGCTTGTCACTTCAATTCTAGTGGCACAGGCTTAACGACTTTTCATGCCCACTTCCTCTTGTCATCTAGACATGCTGATGTCTTCAGTGATCAGCTGCAGGTTGGTAAGGAATATTAACGCAACCAAACACCATTTTCTTTAACTTATTTTTCATGTCAGTTTTAGCACAACTGATGACCAGCCAGAATGCCTGCTGAGAAAACAGATCAGTAACCATTTTCACTGTCAAAAAAAATTACTTTTTACATTTCTGATTTTTTCCAATGATTTTAAAATAGTCTAGTAATTAGCAGGATGATAATTAGGTGTAATGACATTCTTCTAAAGTACTTGGCTTCTTTGGGACTTTCTGTACTTCTCACTGAAGTAGGACACTGAAGTTAACTGCACAAAACACGGGGTTATGTGTAATGGGATGACACAGGCTCCATAACAAGCAGAAGTACAGTGTAATTTAACTAATAAGAATACAGTTGCACAGTGCTGAATTTCACCAGAACACAAAGGATGGTTTCTTTCCAATGCAGAATACCACAGGAGTCTCTAGCATGTGTGTATTCATTTCTAGATCCCACCTGAGATGCGGTACCTCAGCAAATGAATTTTTCTTTCCCTAAATAAGTTATGACCAATTTTTCTGCTTACAGAAACCTCCTTTCTCCCGTAGCCAACTAAAGTAAAATATTTTGAGATATCACAGTAGGATAACTGTCCTGGGTTCAAGCCTGGAACCTCCCACAAACCTGCCATTCTGGCTTGTTTTACTTTATTTTCTTCCACATTCAAATATAAATTAGAAATGTCTTCAAGCTTGTCTAATAACAGTTTCCAGAAAGGTAGGACTGGATGACTGCAACACAGCAGGCAGAGCCAGGTGCTGGTAACCGGGTCCATCAAGAGTCAGAGACTCAGCATGCGTGGAATCAGGTCCAGGGTCCTTCTGGGGAGTCCAGTCATAAGCAGTAGGAGACAGGCCAGAGACCCGGAGACAAGGCTACGTTGTGGATCCAAAGTCCATGTGAGACCCAAGTTACCTACTGCACAGGGCCCAAGTCCATCCAGGAGGCAGGGCCAGAAACAGGGCTGGAGACAGGACACCTACAACATAACTCAAGGAGGGACTGATGGCCCCGGGCTGAGCTGAAATGGGGCTCCTGGACCCATGGGTCAGGGTGGAGGCCCCAGGGTGAGGTTGGTCACCAGTATGGCCTATTAGTGGCCACAGAGTCCCAAAAAATACCTTCTTTATGGGTGATATCTTCTGAATTGGGGAGAATAGCACGGAGAACGCTACTATTCAATACTTTTTCCATTTAAAAGTCATATTCTAGACATCTCCAGGTGCATAACAGTATAGAGTGCTTCTCCTCACTTTATCTGCAAAGGTCCATTGTCTGATATAATTTTCATCATTTTGATGAATTAGACACTCCTGCTACTGAGTTGCAGTAGGGCATTTTTTGCGGGGAAGATGCCCAAGAATCTTACTAGCTATTGCTTTGAACGGTCCAACAAGAATTGGGAATACAGAAATATCTCAGCCTTCCCACAGTACGCTCTCTACATGTCACCTCTGCAGAATGGTACATTCTTCAAGTGATTTTTCTGAAACTGGGAGGCATTCCCTTTTTCTTTTGCAATAAACATGGAGAGATGAATGCTCTTTTCTGATGCAAAACCAGTCTGCAAACTGCCAGTGACACTGCTATACTCCCACAAGCACAGGGAGCCAACGCAACTTCTTCACATTCCTATGATCCACACAGAGATGGGACATACGTGGCAAGATGGCCTTGTGCTGGTGCCCTGCCCAGGAAGCGAATTTCAACTTAAAAGATCAGTTGGTAACTTCAGAGGCTGGAAATCTTGGCCACAAGCTTAGTCCATTTGACATCCCCTGCAGAACTGTTCTGTCATGGTGAGGAGAAATGGAATAATGAACAAGTTGAAAGATATGCTTCTCAAGATTTTAGTATTAAAGCTGCAGAAGCCACTGTGGACTGTGAGGACTTACTCAGCGGGAAATGCAGCCATGGAAATTCTTGCAGTGGGAAAACTGGACTCTCTTTCTCCACCTTCATTTCAGACTGCACAAACATCACAGGAAAAAAAAATAAGGACCTCTGAATCTTCCTAAACATTCTTCTCACTCCTGCAGTTCAAGGGGTAAATGCAACTGCACCCCTTCTTATTAAAGAAAGGTTCTTTCTTTAAAAAAAACACAGGAAATCTGATAGTACTTTAATAAACAAGCTAAACACCTAACCAGGTCACAGAGTTAAGGCAAGACAATGTACAGTGAACTAGCCTTGATTTGTAAGTGAACAACAAGAGTGAACCGTTGATAAAAAAGAATTAAATCATATCCAAAGGCAGCCATTATTTTAGCTTTGGAGTAGCCTATTTTTTGCACAACCAATGCATCCCCAGCAATCTGTTTATTCCTATTGTGTTTTTTGTTTGATGTTAAGACAAAGTTCCTGGGGTAGGAGGCTGGAAAAGAAAATACAGTCTGTTGCTACAAACTGTTAACGGACTCTTGCTTTGCTTTGCTCACTTTAAGTATTTTGCTTAGTTTGGCCCATAACTCTGTTTTTTCTGGAAACCTCTCATTTTTCTTTTGGTCTGCCTTCCAAAACCACAGTACACTGAAAAAGAATTTTTACTATGGCGCGTCTCTGCTTCAAGGAATGCTCACTTTATACATTCCTGTATACCTGCACCCTACATTTTCAGGACCGCTTTTATACAAATTAAAAATATTTATCCCACTGTGTTTTAATTTTTTGAAAAGCAAAGGACAGGAGTTTCAGCTAGTTAACAGGGGACGATCCAGCTGGCGTCTCTAATGGAAATGATTACCACAGAAACATTTGCAATCACTTAAGCGTGGGCTCCCATGATGCTTAGCAGAAAAGGCTGAAAACAATTCAAAATAAATGTAGTGCGATCTAAACAGGGAAGGCAGAAATGAAAGATAATTAGCAACAAACAAAGAAGAAGCCTTTCTCGCTATTCAGGGTCCATTAGCTACAAGATTTTAAAGTTATTTCAGCAACCCTGTTACAAATACATGGAAAAATAACACGTATGGAGGCTATATATATTCTGCAGCTCAGCTACAGTCATCCACATCTGTTTCTGGTTTAAGTTATACCTCGCTCTGGCAGGGATTCAAAGAGCAGCAGTGGAAGTGAGTCTGGGTCTGGGACTTGACTGGGGTAAATGGATGCAGCTCCACTGAGAGAACTGCAGCTAAATCAGCTAATAATGTGGTGCTACATTTCTAGAGACATGTATTTCTAGAGTTTTCCTCCCTTGCTCTTCCTCTGTGTCCAATCAACTCTTCTGCACAGGAAACGTAGAGTCCATACCTTAGCCATAGGCTTTAGTCTTGTAACTATGTGAACTTTGTAATGTCAAAAAAGAGAGATTAAACGTTATTATATTTGGAGAACAGCTCAAGTTGCTATCAGATTGCTTTAATTTTTTGCATTTAAGAGGATTATTCATAAATTTATAAGTAGATAAGCTGAGGACAACATGTGATATGTATGTGTGTGTATGCGTGTGTGTTTGCACACACATATGTGTGCATGGTATATATGTGAGAAAAGCATTTCATATAAAAATAACTCAATTAGCAGCAAATTCCCTAGTAAACAATTTACTGTACCAGTACACTTTCCCAGTTAAGTAGGTAACTTCTCATGCTACATCATGAATAAACTGAAAGTGGAGAACAATCATCTCTTAGGTTGCTTCAGCATTTTATCTCATAAGACGAAAGTGGTTTTGTAGCTTTTTTACCCCCATTCCTTGGGTTTTAGTGGTGCATTGCCTCCATTTCACATAATTTTATTCAGGGTTAAACTATACATTTTTTTAATTTTAAAACATTTTTGCAGGACCTAAGACTTTCTGTGAGAAGGATTTTTCAAATAGTAAAAATTTATGGAAAGAAGACCAACACAAGTATTCTTTTATAGCCTAAATATATAGCCTAAATTTTGCATATTTCCATGTTTTATATAGCTTGAAATATGCAAAACAGCCACCTTCTGGTATCTGCTTCAGCAATTGCTCATGTATTTTGCATGCAAGAATGATGAAATGATAGTAAAGATGACTAAAATGCCATCATATATGGAGCAGTTTTGGCCTGGAAATCCCAGTTTCACACTGGATCCTAATTAAAGCAGAATAGGATATGCTTACTTCTAGAAAAGAGGCAAGATTTGGGTCATATTCCTAAGTTTCCTACTAGTTGTCTGTAGTAACATGTATACTAGTAGATGTAATGAGCAACGTCTGTTGTCTGGGCCTGGTGGGCAAGAGGCACACCAATGCTCATACCCATATGGCTAAGCTCTCCACACTTGAACTGAAACTAAGCCCTTCCTTCATTATTTGGGACAGACAGCGTGGGGTGAAGTGAAAGCCCACTGCAACTCAGCCCAGCGGCACCTGGCTCTTACATAGAAGAGCTGTAGCTTCTCCCAGCAATACAAAGGAAATAAGTTTAGGTCACAGGAGCTCAGGGATTTGGGGCTGTATGCCTAGTCAAGAAGTCCATAGCAATCCAGGAATATGACCCACATCTCACTGGCTCCCTAACTATAGGACAATCCTTCCTCTTCCTATATTTGTTACCTAAATGACTAATCAAAGCAGATTGGGGACTATTTAGAAAAATATAACAGAATTGTTTCTGCTGGAATTCTGCCAGCTTTTGCAGCTGACTTAGACAAATGTGTGAAAGGAGCATTTTCTTAACCCAAAGAGGGTGGGATTTATCTGAGCAAATGAAGACCTAATTTAGCTGAGCTTACCATTCCCACAGTGATCCCCCTATGATGTTCCCTTTACAGTCAAGAACAAAAAGGCGTACTTTCATACTTTTCATGTCATCCAAAAGAGTCTAAAGTAGGTCAGATGAGTTACAACCTTAGATCACCTGTTTTCTCTATCTAAAGGGAACTTGTAGGACTACTTCTAATGTAGATATCTATATTGCAGATTTTTAAAGCCGGGCAGTGTGAATCTCAGACTTGGTGCTTGCCTTATATCCTCAGCAGGATGGATACCTGCAACTATACAAAGTACAGTCCTATCTAGTAGAGTATGTGATGCAATTCACATAGATACCCAATTGCATAAGGAGTTCAGGGAAGTTTTGAAACAAGAGTTGAGCTATACTGTAAATGCAGAGTTCTATTTAATCAGCATAGTCTGAAGGCTTTCTAGATCTATTTGCCAGCATCTCTGCTTAATCTGGCATCATATATATCTCATAGTACAATCACTGAAGAATAACAGGCCAAAGAGTAGGACAGATGTACTACTGAGAAAACGATCAATCAGGATTCATACCTGAAATAGAATCGGTAATACGCTGTTCCAGCACTGGTTATTTTGCTATTTGGCAGTCATGTCATTTTGCAGCAAATAATGGATGAGCCAGCTGCATCAAATGAGTTCAGGGACAGCCTAGTCCCTGAACAGTAGGAGCCCAGGCACAGAAGGGTGTTATGGCTTACTTCTGTGCTTCCATTTTCACCTTCACCATCAACTAAGCTGAAGGTGCAAACAGTGAAAATCAGACCTATCGCAACCTCCTTAGGGAACACTTAGACAAGATTCATTTTAAGTCCAACACAGCATAATGTATTTCATTGGCTAATTTGGGATCTTCTCTTTGGTTTTTGTTTCTTTGTTTGCAGCTGGCTTTCTATGTGTCTA
Source organism: Haliaeetus albicilla (assembly GCF_947461875.1). Classification (NCBI taxonomy): domain Eukaryota; kingdom Metazoa; phylum Chordata; class Aves; order Accipitriformes; family Accipitridae; genus Haliaeetus; species Haliaeetus albicilla. Next base: position 53,677,161 of record NC_091484.1, on the reverse strand, counting down.
GGAAGAAGTCAAAAGAAGACTGAAAACTAGTGAACACTGAGCAAGAGAAATTTTTAGATTACCTAGAAAGAATGGGGGAGAGATACTGTGTTTGGAGAGAACAGAAAGGAAAAGTTGTCAATAACATAATTTTTTTTAAATATAAGACCTTAATATAGGTTAGCTTTGGTTAATTTTAATATAATGGAAGTAGCAAAGGGATAGGAAGGTGATAGTAGTAGATTTTGGATATGTAAAATAAAATGGGGAAAGTTTGTAAGTAGTTAATCTAGTAAGAAATCCCAGAATATGATTTAATAATTTGTTAGTTTGATTTTTGTAAATGCAAATTAGGCAATGTGAAAATGATTAATATTTACATGGTGAACTGATGAAGCTGAGAGCTTACAGGTTGAAAGGGACAGTTTTGCAGTCCAAAGTTTGTCTGACTACTTTGTGAGGCGATTCAGCTTACCAAACTGCCAGAAAACAAGTATAAAAATAAAAATCAGTGGTTTTCAGCTGCTTTAGTGAACAGAGCTGGTTCACCAAAGAGTTAGATGAGAGCTCAACCTGGCAAAAGAGGGACTGAGGAGCCAGGACCACATGGGAATGAGGACCACATGGGAATGGGAACCACCTTTTTCAGGAGCTGTCGAGATGTCAGACCAACTCAGTCCATCTGATCCAACTGTACCTAAGTAGGAACACCACTGGGTCCTTTGAATAGCTTGTCTTTAAAATCCACTAAACTTATCATACTTCACACTGTAAATACACTGATACAGATACCACATGAAAAGGAGCAGGATCACATAAGGAGAATAATATATAGGTACTACAGAAACAGTAAGGCACTCCTTTTGTAGCCCAAGGCTGTAATTTATTTGAACTGTTTCACCCATCCTCATAACAGAGAAAGTCTGTAAAGACTAGCTCACTAAAAGCAGTAAAGCTCATATCACTTACATAGATAGCTTATATGGGCACCTACAGGTGAAAATAGTAACATGTTGTGTCAATTATTCCTGGTATCATCTGTAAATCAAACTAGACATTTTGGAAAAATCACAAAAAATCCTTTTCCTTTTTTAAAAATTAAGTGAATAAACTTTGGATCATAGTTTGTTTCATAACTTAAGATTTTAAATTTGGTTATCTGTAAAGACTTTCTGTAGTGTATTTTTGCCTTTTCGCAGAATCATATTGTTGTGTGGAAGCAGCTAAGTACAAAGCAAACACAGGACCATGAGTCATTAATGAACTAAATTTTAAATATTCACTAGAATGAGAGGAATAATAGATTGGTTTTTACTTCAGTTCTGCCAGTCAAAAGGATTTGCAGAGAAAAATTTTTTGTTCCTCCCTTTTGAAAAAAAATCTTAGGAAGAGATGATTGCTCTACATGTCACCGTTATATGAACAATGAGCTCCTGCACATTTATGATACAGCTAGTTCAGTATGCATTCATTTAAAGGTTTTTACCTAACTATAGTATATACAGAAACAACACATTTTTCACAGATGTATTGTTTGTGTTTAGTTCGTCTTTCATATACACAGATTAAAACATGGCCTTGCTTGTACACGTGTAAGACACATGATAAAACATAGGCTGGCCCTTGTCAGGCATCAGCACTGTCCCAGGAATAAACAGGAATGGCTGGGGTCAATCCACACATCCATCAGCAACTCCCATGTCAGAAAAGGACAAGTCAACTACTCTATCCCAAGAAGACAGGCATAGCAGGTTAAGTCCAGGATGTGATTTCAGTCCATGAATCCTACTACCACATGGGAGACAAAAAAAAAAAACAAACAAAAACCAGGCAAGCTTTTGTCCAGCTTTTTCCCTATTAGCCAGAGCAGGAAACCCCCATGCATAGTGTTGTAAACAGTGAATCCTCCCCAGAACCCAGCTCTCCCCAGGCCCTGAGGGAATTTCACTTCCCAGGTCAAACACACCCACAGAGCTGGCTACGTGCCGTCTAGGTATTGCATACACGGCATCATAGCGCTTACAGCCCATGGTGGGGATAGGCAGAGACTCCTTCATGCTTAATTTAATGCAACAGCCTTCCGCCTGCTCAATGGGAACTGTGTGGCTACTGCAAATATTTCATGTTCAGACTACGGGGGGGAGGGCAGAAGGAGGCTTTTCTCCTTTTTTTCTGAGACTTCATCATTTTAAGCATAGATTCTGAGAGCTGAACTGCCCGTGGAGCCCAAGAGAAGAAACGTAATGATGAAGGAATCCTATTGCAGCAACAGCAGCACTGCCACATGGCTAACTAGCTGGAACAAATCACGCTATCGCTCTCCAGCCCTCTCCCTAAGACGCAGCAAACGTGGCTCAGCAGTAAGTTCTTCAAACTCCGGTTCTCAGATGGAGGAATTCCAAGGAAACTTTGCCACAGTCCTTTTAGGATTGGTAGGCTTTCTTACGAAAGTATTTCCTCGTCTTCTTTTCTCCCTCATCTTTATATTTCCAAGTCCCTTTTCTGAAGGACTGCCTACCAAAGAACTCTGAGATCATGCTGATAGGAATCAGAACAATCTTTTCAAGGTTTATTTCTCTTTTGCATCTGTACCACCAGGTCCATGGGCCACAGATAGGTGTTTCTGACCATGCTCTTCTTTAGAAATTGAAGCACTTTTAGTTTTTCAGCCTGTTTGGTGGTAGTTACAATTTGTTTTTACCCTAGACTAATAAGGAGTGAAAAGGAAACAGCATTATCTGATATGCAATGCAATTAAAAGAGGAGGCCTATTCAAGCAGTTTTCCCAAGCAATTTCCAACAATTTGCATCTCAGCAATAAACCCTCAGTTGGATTAAAAGCCAGTCTTCATGAATAAAGCTATGTCCAGCTTTTTCAAAGTGCTGAACCCAATTTTCTGCAGAATTAAGCACTTCCGATATTTTACTGCATAAAATACATGGGGGGGTTTTTCACATGCACAAGATGATTGAGGTGGTCAAAAATGGGGTATATACTTTTTTTAAGAAGAGTTTCTTATCAACCAAGGTCAGTTGGGCTATAGCCGACTAGCACACAGAGGTTAGATCTTTCCAAGAAAAGCAAGGCAAGGAAGTTAAAAGGGTTAAAGTCTTGAAACACAATCCCTCTAGCAGTGACCCTACCCCAAGCTATAGGAACCAAAGTAATATGAACTGCCAGTGCATTTCAATCAGACTGATCACTGTCAGTAAACATACACCAAGGCACTTTACAATTTCATAACTTACTCCTAATTTTAAAAACATTTTGTATTTTGCTTTAGTTGCAGGTCCTGGAGTCAGGTGATTAAATGTCCAAGAAGTGCAGTGCATACGATGCAATTACTCTGAATAAATTGTCACTGAAGGCTAAAATGAGAGTTTCACTGGACATTGTGTTTAAATAAGAGAGGACTGCTAGATGCCACAGCCAGATAGAGGCTACAGTTGAACCAGTCCTTCCCAGCTGCCTTTCATACATATCTCCGAGTAACAGATATATTTAGTTCTTTAATGTGTCTGGTTAAAAAACTATGAGTCATGTGGATTTTGCTGAAAGACATATGGTTATTATGCTGACCAAAGGGTGTGCCCTTCTCTGAGCTTTCAACTTTGGGGTCCGTGTTTACATGCTGTGCGCTAACTGCCTGTGAAATGCTGCACAATGCTGATGAGAATTAGAGGAGCAGGAAAACGGAAAGGTTTTATTGTCAAAAGCGGGTTCTAACAAAGCAGGTAACTTATCTCTGTGTTATTTTAAGCTCCCTACTTTTCAGATAAGCCCAAGCATACTGCTGACCATTTCTGCTCAGGCTTCCTCTGAAGCTAACACCCGTTCTCTTCTGAAGGGCTGCATGAAAGAAAAGAGTGGTTTAAACACAATTATTTGCAGTGTGATGACTGTCTCTTACTTTTTCAGAACACCAAGAGGTTCACAGCAACTTCTCTCCCCCTCCACTCTTACTACACTTCAGAATAAGGAGAATACTCAGCATAAAATTTCTCTGCCTGAATACTGAAATCAAGGAGCTGCAAGCAGTTTTAGTAAGAGGAAGGAGGGGGAAATGGCTGCAGCTACAAAGAGCATTTGGAGGGCTGGAGAGATACTGTACTTCCCAACAGCTGCACTGCATCAAGGCAAACCACAAAATACTTTTGCAGCAGCTCCCTAGAGCACAGTGGAAACAAAAGCCAGACAAGGCTGTTTTGGGTGGTTGGTTGGTCTGTTTTTTTTTTTAATGGTGGAGGATAGGAGGGAGAAGAGGACAGAAAGCAAAAAAAAAAAAACAAACCCTGTGCCAATATACCACTGTATATACATCGCTGTAAATACATAGGTAGCTGGCAGTACCGCACATCATCAGATGTTACCCATTTGCTGTGATTTACATGCTGAGTTTTTAAGGTAGAATTCATGAAATAGTCAATTACAGTATTAATCTACTAATATAGTCAGCAGCAAATGTAAAGGAATATCTAAAGATACAGATAACTTTGATTCTCAAACTAGCGGCACACTGAAGAAATTTCATTTAATTTACTAGTTACACCAGACTAAAACTAGTATAAATGAGGGAAGCTTTTCTGTTCCCTTTCAGAAGACTGATGTCAGTTATTCTGATCGTGTCTTTATTCTCCTTCTCTGACTCTCCATGAAAATATAGACCTTGTCATTGTAGTAAGAAAAAGATACACTGATTGTCTGTGGCACTGCCTGTAGCTATTCATATACTTAACTTCTAATGAGAGGGTTAAGAAAAATAACTCCTCCCCAGGACCTGAAAAACTTCAGCTGAAATCGTAAGAATGTCTGAGCAGAAGTCCCGTCTCCCTCCCTGCCCCCATTCTTCAGACTGCACTTTAGTTAAATAAACTATTTGGGTTGGAAAACATTCCTTAGGTCTATTCTGACTCATGATTTCTCTGCTGCTTTCGAATCTTTAAAACACCAGGCAACGTGTCAAAAGTTTCACTCTACCTAATCTGCTGGGGAAAAAAAGGCAGCTCCTCAGTTCCTTGAGCACAGGGAGCTCAGTCCAAACACAGTCACACTTTGGGTGATGGCTGTTGCATGACACATGAGGGAACATGGGCTCTTTCCTCGATTTCCTAATTACACTCTCAGAGGGACATGGGCTGATGCAGTATGGGCTATGAAGAACTCCTACTTTTGCATTCCAGCTTTTTTTTCCCCTTCATTTTTTACGACAGATTTTGGGACCAATCCATCAAAAAGTAGCCTTCAACCAGTTCAGAAAAAAGGCTGACCACTCCATATAAACACCAACAGAAAACTTACGGTGTAACAGGGAGAGTTTTCCTGGTACTGATACCCCAGGAAAACCATAATTTCATTACAATTAACGTGTGTTTACTTATGGAACAGTTCCAGGAAGTACAGATTTAGGTTCTCCCTCTCATAAAGAGCACAGTGAACTTCCACAGTTACACAGTTTTAGGCAGAAACAGGTGTAGACTCATATGCACAGTCAAATTAGTGGTTTAAGATATGTTTACATATCAACTGTTTGTGTTATCGCCTATGTGCACACACTCAGTTCATGTAAACTGCAAGCTAATACAATTTAACTTATCCCTTAAGGGAATAGAGATAAATTAATCTCATTTTCTCACGTTTGTCACAGATTTCTTTGTCATGCTCAGAGACACTGATCACAGCTCACCTGGTGCCAGACCATTTGTTAAACCACCTGTATGCAGTAGTTCATGTCTTTGTGCTTACATTGTATACAAAGATTTGTAAGACTGTGTTTCTTTTGCCAATTAGTGTGACTACAGAGTATTTTATTCCAAGGAATGGTGTATGCTTCATCTGCCATCAAAGGGCACACAGTATGGTAAAGACACTATTCTAATACCTCATAGCAGTGAAACACAAGAGCTTATAGAAAAGGAAGTGAAGAATCTTCTGTACAGGCTGGAGCAAGTCAACCCACTTCACATCCAGGACGTGCAGCTCTCTGTCATTAGCTGTTCAGACCCAGTTGCGTTAAGTAGCTCACAGAGAACAACCCCGAAATCGAGTGGAAAGTGATGCCCATGTCACTACAGCATTTTCACTCACTCCCTGCAAAGCCAGCTCTTCTGCTAGTACAGTGTCTCTCATGCCCCACCACAGTCTTTCCCACGCAGCACACTGTTCCTACTTCTCTCACAGCTGGCACACAGCTGCAGCTCCCAGCCCCTGAGGAGAGAGGCAGATGTTCGGTGCCAGATGAACAGCAGCCATTTGACAAAGCTCCTCACCTTCCCTCTGTCTCTTTTCCATGCTACCTGAGCGCTACCTGAGTGAGCCTAGCTGCGTTCCCCACCACACAGCACCCAGCTTATTATACGCTCACGTGCAGTGCAGAAAGCATACAAGAACCCAAGTCAGCTTATTATTGGACAAGTCCTGGAACATTTATTTATTATGGGGCAAGTCCAGGAACTGTGGACACTTCTAAAGTGCTGCTTTCTTTGAAAGGTGGTAATGTGTAATGTGTAGGACTGAGCCTTAAGAACAGATTATATACATACATACAGGTATACTTGGAAGACAGAAAGGGTCCCTTAAGCCATCTCCTGACCCCTTTAGGTCCCTCTCTGCATCTTTTTCCTGCATTTTGTCTTCTATCCCTGCATTGAAATGTAAGATGTGTTTACATTCTGCCTACCCAAGAGACTTCTGCAAATCTCTCATCAGCATGATCATATAGCAAAACAGTTGTTAGCTGGCTCTCTGTAAACACACATATTGTTCAAATTAGGGCTTGAAGACAAGGGCTTCCTGTTTGTTCTGATTCTTTTACAGCCTTACTTGACAGGTGAAGTCTCTGCAAGTGATGATATAATCCATTTCTGGCGAACTCATTAAGAAATATATGTAAGAAAGAAAAAGAATAGCTAAAGCGCAGCTACCTTGCTGTGGTTCAAAGCTAGTGTCTCAGGCCCTCAGAACCATAATCAGCCACAAATTTCCCTCCAAAATCTCTTTAGAACTGACTGACATAGAGCTGGTCCTCAAGACAGCATCTTCCAAGTAGCATTTTAATGGGCAGACAGCCTCTGCAGATGCCTTTCCAGTGTGAAGAAGACTGAAAAGCTGAATTATATCCACTGCTGAATTCAGGTAGTGAGAATGCTATTTCCCAACCTTACTTATCATTATGCCAACTCAGTAATAAGTAAGGCCTGACATTCTGCTTGGTGGAAGTATAAATATTCAAGGATCACACACAACAGTGGTAAGCCGTCTAACAGAAGTGTACAGGTGATGACTGAAAGATAGCTCTTGAAATATTAATTACTTGGAGAGATGAAATGCCCAGGTGTAGCTAGAGCTGAGTGAATAGATGCAACACTAAAGGTTCAGACTGGCATTAGAGCACAGCCACAGAGCCTGCTTGTGCCAAAACATTAACATTTCTGTGTCAGTTGAAATTAAGGCAGGGATGACTAAAAGAAGAATATTTAGCACCATTGTTGAACTTCATATCTTCAAAGACCTGTGCCAGCATGAAACTATTAGCATGCATCACCCATCTGTAAGTCATGTAAATGAAGGCTCTTACATGCATTATGCAGGGGGAGAAACAAGGACCCAGGAGGTAAATTGTCAGATGTTAACTAGTAAATCAGTGGCTTCAGGTGATGAGAAATGTTTGACTCTTGGTCTTATGGCAAATACCATCATGCTGCCTTTTTATATAACTTGTATGCAAATGTTCCATTTGTTGCAGGAAATTAAGAAATTATCTGGAGGCTTAATGGTCCCTTGAAATTATGAGATCCTAAGCTCTGTTAAATTGGCAAATGAGGCATCTAACCTGTTTGAGACTGTTGACTATATTAATGACCTGAAATATTGGTGTATGCAACATGTTTATCATGTAACTCATTAGTTAAATTTCTGAATGAAATTTGATTTAACTAGTAAGCCGGAGCATGGGAGGTAAAACAGCAAAATAAGTTTAAAAATGAGAGAAGAAAACTATGAAACTTATACTGCAGGGACTGAATGTAAAGGTATTCTTCACTTTTTTCAGTCTAATTTTGGCAAGGATATGGAGAATGAGAGCCAAAGTGCTGTCATTTTTAGTAGTCTGATTCTTGCACCAGTGAAATTCTCTGGTGTGCTGCGATAGATTCCCCCAGGTGTAAATGCAATCATTATTTAGTTCTGGATCTCTAATAAATGAGCCCCTCCTCCTGCTCTGACCTTAGTTTAGGAGCAACTGTTACTTTGGTGGAATAAGAACTGAGAACCTGAAATCCATGTAAAAATTGGTGCAGTTTTACTTTTAATGAACAACTTTGCAACTGTCAAATGCAGTTCTGTATACAAACGAATAGCCTTGAGATATTTTTTTTTTACTTAGAGAAAACAGAACTGAGAAAATAATATTGGTAGAAAGAGGATTGTATGTGTAGGCAAAGCAGCTAATTGTGGGGAAACAATGAAGATATTAGGGGTAAGGATTATTAAGTAAAAATAATTTTCAGTCATCAGTCTAGAGAAGGAAATTAGACTAGGATGTAGTTGGAGATGGTTGTTTATTCTCACATATTCCTGGTTTTACCACAGATACTTGCTACCTCCTTTTAGCGTCCTGATCGTTTTCATAGGCAGGCTAATGCCTATCTGGCATCTTCACTGCCAGTCCTGGAAGAAAGGGTTTCCCACCTCACCATCTTTGAGTTATCCCCATCAGTCAGTCCAGGAACAAAGGCCAGCAATTACAAGACAGAATTGCACCCACTGAATATAGGATATCCCTTGAAAGGTGCTCTACTTTTTGGCAACCTTTCAATGATAAGAAGTTTGCTTTGAAGTTTTTGATACAGAACTCTTCAGAACCTGGAATCTTTAAGGTTGAAGTATATTTTTTCCCCTATTCTTGAGATGCTATTCTTGATAAAAACCTTAGTTGGAAAAGAGAGAGCAAATTTAAATTTTCAGGACTGAAATATAACAGTGTAGTAATGAATTTACAACAGGTTTTCTTCTTTACCAAATGAAACCCTAAAATCTTAATACTGCCCAGGCATTACCCCTGTATTTTGGGTTAGAATGAGAAAATCTAGCTGCTCAAATTATGTCAGATCTTCCATGGTAGTTGTTGACCAAGGTTTCCTTGTAAAAGCCTGAAGCATTGCCCTCAAACCCCTCCGATTCTTTTTTCTGCTCACTTCCCTAGTTGTTGTGGAGGAAGTCAATCCAATGCACCAAGGCTGCAGAGACAGAAGCTCACAAGGGAAAGAAGACTCAAACTTCATCTTTTGTAGCCCTGATTCCCATAAATGCACCAGCAGATCAGATACCTGATATGTGATGGATTTGTTACCTATGTATTACATAAAGTCTTTCTATAATTCAGCATATCTCCTATAGTAGATGAGAAATATTGTTGTTCTAGATATGATCAGCAAACACTAATCAAAAACCACTTCATAGGATAAAATAATCACATTTCTTTTAACTAAATAAATTGGAGTTTTTTTCTAATTGTGAGTTGTCTTCCATTTCTGTTGAACTCTTTCCTTCCGTATTTCCTCAAATAGAGATGAAAGGAAACTCTACACTATTCTTTAGGTTATCCGATCTTTTTAAGTCAATTTTGTGAGTCATGAGAATTTCTCATGAGCCAGGTTAACCCATGAGCAAATTAACCCTTGCTCATCAGGTAGAGTGGTTCAGTTTCCACACAGTTTTCCTGTGGATTTAAAATAGAAGCAGCCCACTGCTTCCCTATTGCTGTTTAAGGAAATCCTAAGGTACTATGAGTTGTATGACAAAACTCACTGTTCAAACACAGTCTTTGCAGTTAATACTGCATAAACGTCAAGAATGTCATTCCTCTTATCACAAACTCATGTTCATGCATGAAAAAGGGACAGCAGGCTTGTGTGTTCCCCTTCAGTAGAGCTCTTCCCTGCAATAGGGGCAGCAGTTCCAGCAACTTGGAAAGAGCTGAGAAATACGAGAGTCTGGAAACAAAGCAATAAAAGGTCAGCTGGGTAACTCCAGTCAGGAATTATCTGGAATGTGGCAACACTGAGTTGCAGGGTAAGTTATGGATTTGGAAGCAGCTAAGGAAAATTAAATTAACCCAAAGCAAACTAAAAAGAGAACTCCTGCACAAGCTAAGATACACATTCTCTGCTGCAGTTTGCTTTTCCCTCTGTTACCACTCAGACTCCTCAGATGATCAAGTATCTGTACAGTGAAGCTGGAACTTGCATGTGGTGAAAAAGCAAATCTTGTCCCGAGCTGATCATGCAGAATATATGATGCAGCTTGAATTTTGAACCATGCATCTACCTAAGCTAAAAGCACTAAATTCTTAGAGTATTAGAGTATAGAATATTCGAATATTAGAACTTGTAAGACTGAGTACACTGATGTGTCTGTATATGCACAAAGATTGCAAAGGTCTTGGGAGCTTGGACACAGCTGATGTCTGCCAATGCAGAACTAGAGTTCGAGCACCAATGAAAGCACAAAGTGTTTCAACATTTAAAATCAAGAGATAAAAGCATGAGTATTTACTACAGAAAATAATGAACTAAGGCCCGTGTTACTCTCTCACTTTCTCTATTTGAATGCAGATAGCTTCAAGCAATAATTCCAAAGAATTTAAACTGAGGTGAAATTTATAAACCAGTTCTGGAGGACACACACATAGTTAGACTGTATCACCAGAAGTACACCACAGCTCTCAGAAAAGCTGAAAGCTGCCTACATTTGAATGTACTTCAGTTTCATGACAGGGATACAGAGGGAGGCACATTTCACTTGCAACAAAAATATTTACTTCGTTTCATTAAAATAGTGTTATTTGATGGCTAAGAGAGAGTTTGGCTTCAGCTGGCTGCATAATCCACGGTCTAAATCTGCTAGGGATATAACAGAAGAATGGACATGGCTATGTGTTCTTTCACAAAGGGTGATCTTTTCATTTTCAGTTTAGGTTTAGCCACCTGGAAGGCAGCTTGAATCAGGCTTGTAGCTAGCTTGCTTTGCTCTCATGCATTTGAGGGGACTGTAGTAGGCATGACCCCCTCACTTCTTGTCTATAGCAATTTTATAACACACAGGCACGATCCTCTGTGGTTTGAAATCTTTCACGGTAGCCTTCCAAAAGCCAAAGACCTGTTAAATTACTCACTTAATTAGCCAGTCTGGTTTGTTTTGGAAGTACTTTAACCCTTTGCTGGCTTGCTGCTTTTCCATTCTATGAGACTTTTTTGGTACAAATAATTTAAGAAAACATTTTTGTTTTCAGTTTGGATAATCTCTGAGGTGATTGCAGCCTATGGTCCCAGTCCTGTGGCTGCTGCAGGAGAGGCTGAGCAGCTGCAGAATCACACCTCCTGAGGCTTATCCAGGCTACTTAGGCTACAGCCCTGAATTGTCCTGAGAGGGCATTGCACCCTGGATAATCCATGCAGCTCATGCCCTTGAGCCTTGCACCGTAGCATTCCCTTTTAATGTACACTACCTGTGGTCATCTCAGAGCAGGGCATCCTGATCAGTCATGATATAGCCCCACTCTACATCACTACCTTTCCTATAGGGCAGCAGAGCATCAGTTCCACCGAGGACCATGCAAAGTTCCCAACACTGTTCCTGAGACAAAACCTGTTGGCTTCCTGCAGTGAATCCACCGAGATACGCCAGTGTTTCAGGACTGGGACCTGCATGCACACCAAAATTTCACCTTGACATCCTACTTCTTAATCATTCTTTCCATCATTTCTAAAATTTTTAAAAATGGAGTAAATATAGAAATATAGCATCATTTGTAAGACAGCAGACATTTGTACATGCACTTTGCACCTGGAGGTCTTCTGTCCAAATCTTATCCATACACCCTACTGAGCATCTCGTTCTATGTCACAAAACAGAAAGCAATTTACAAATGAAAATATTCTTCCCCATGTCTGTTTAGCAAAATCAGGTTAAGCTCAGACAATTTAACTATTCTCCTGTACCACCTGCTCAGTAATATGGATTCTGTAGACATGGTCCTACCATTCTCAGAGCCCCATGGGTATACCTGTCAAGTACATTAGTTTTCCATTTAATTTTTCAATGGTAGTTTAAGGCATAATCTAAACTACAGACTTTTCCCAAGAAAGATACAGAAGAAAAAAGTAAACTTTTTTAATCTGCAAACTATATATGAAAAAAAATTATTTTAAATACACAGGCTCACTACTGATACCAGTTATAGAAAATAAATGAATATGATTGACCTATCTGTTTAAAGAACCCAGCTTTCTTGCAACATTGTGGTTTTTTTCTTTCACAAATACTTGGGAACCTAAGAGATGCCCTATCAGGTCAGATCAAAGTGCATATAATGCTGTGCTTTGTCTCTGACGGTGACCAATAGCAGACATTTAGAAAAAAAAAATATAAGAGGTGATATTTTATTAAAATATTCCCACTGCCTTTAGCTTCTTATGGTGCAGCAACTACAAGCCTCAACTCTCACCTGCCAATTCGCCCTTTGCAGATTGTGCTGGTTTTGGCTGGGATAGAGTTAATTTTCTTCATAGTAGCTGGTATCGGCCTAAGTTTTGGATGTGTGCTGAAAACAGTGTTGATAACACAGGGATGTTTTAGCTGTTGCTGAGCAGTGCTTACACAGAGCCAAGGCCTTTTCTGCTCCTCACCCCACCCCACCAGCGAGTGGACTGGGGGGGCACAAGAAGTTGGGAGGGGACACAGCTGGGACAGCTGACCCCAACTGACCCAAGGGGTATTCCAGACCATATGACATCATGCTCAGCATATAAAGCTGGGGGAAGAAGAAGGAAGGGGAGAATATTCAGAGTGATGGCCTTTTTCTTCCCAAGTAACTGTTATGCGTGATGGAGCCCTGCTTTCCTGGAGATGGCTGAGCACCTGCGGGCCGATGGGAAGTGGTGAATGAATTCCTCGTTCTGCTTTGCTTGCATGCATGGCTTTTGCTTTACCTATTAAACTGTCTTTATCCCAACCCATGAGTTTTCTCACTTTTACCCTTTTGATTCTTTCTCCCAACCCACCTGGGGGGAGTAAGCTAGCAGCTGTGTGGTGCTTAGTTGCTGGCTGGTGTTAAACCACGACACCGACTTTCAAGGAGTCCGCTGATTTATTGCTTAATGCTTCAAAAATCTTATTAAAATTTGATTATGTGAAAATATCATCCTGTGAAAAAAGTGGATTATACCATTACAACAAGGGTGCTTACCATCTCACAAGACTATGTAGCAATATACCAAGTCAAGGATTAGCAACCATTTTCAAAGAGTGGAAAACATTGTAGGAGAGAGAATGGAAAGCTACCACTTTTTATCCATTAGCGGTATTTACTAACAAGGAAATTTAATATTAAGAAGGTATTTTGTGCTGAGGAGTGTCAACAACATTCAGCAAAACATATTCTTGGTCTGAAGACACAACAGACCTCAGTAAGGGGACACCTGCATTCTCCCTATTTGCCTGCCCTTTGCATTCCCCCATAACTCTTAACCTTGTAGTCCACTTCATTTGAACTGATGTAAGAACCCACAAAGATACTAAGATTCCGCAATTTTCATTAAACTGGCAGGCAGGTAGAGGAAAAAGACCAAAATCAGCAACTCCAAGAAGGAAAGGCTGCATTGTGAGTCAGAGCCTGTCCAGTTTGGCTTACCAGCAGGCTAATCAGTACAAATACGCCGGCCTGCTTGAGGCTAGCCCCAGCGTGGGCTGCTTTTTGCCCAGCTGATAGTTGCACAGGAGGGAGCTGAGCCTAGTGAGAGGGAGCAGGTATAGAAGATGTGACAGTGTGATCTGGGAGAAGGGAGGAGATGAGGTTTTTAGGATGTATGCCATATCTAACTGTAAGGTCTGTTGGTTCTACCACTCATGGAATCACCTGGATTTTTTACCCAACTACATGCTATTACAATGAAAAATGACCTATTAAACTGTGTTAAATGCTTTTAACAAAGCACAATCAGCTTTAAAAATGCTTGTAGGGAGAAACAACACCATACTGCATGCCATTCATTGATTCTACCACTTAAAAATGGGAACACTGTGGTGTACAAGTAATTCTGGGACACAGCAAGATACTGCACTCAGCCAAGCCTTACATGAGTGATTGCATCTGCAGAGATTTCACATTTGCCTCTGTGTGACATGAGCATATGCCATGAGTCCTTGTACTCAGATGCTCTAAGACTTTTTCCTAGTCTGCAGCAGGAGATCTTGTTTGTCTTTCCAGTGAATGGGGAGTAGGAAGTTGTGGGAAGGACATCCGAAAGTAATCAGCACACAGATGGCTTCCTCTGCATCCTCCCTCCAGAATGAGGGGTTCTAACTACACATGAAGCAGAACAGACGTCTGTCCATAGCTGCCATAGGAGATGAAAGCATTTCAGGCCTGTGCAGAAGGGTTTTTTTCTCTGTGGGATGACAAGGGGTGAAAAGTTTTAAAGTCATGGAAAAGCCTGGACTGACAGGCCGATGTTGTTTCTGAAACTTACTTATATCTGCATGCTGCCTCATTTTTCAAAGTAGGATTTAAATGCATTTGAAAACTACACCCACTGCCTGTGGGAATTTAGCTGCTTCAGAAGCTAACTTCAGTGATTTGCACTGTCTGAAACAAGCCTTTACTCGCACTGCTGCTTATTTTTGACTGTCACCACGCATACCAAGTGGTATCCATATAATGAAGGATCAGGTTGAAGGCACTTCCTTCACTGAGACAGATTTCTTTCCATTAAATCATCAGTTGCGTACTCTTTGTTGTAGCTGGAAATTACCACTTGATACGGAAAACTACCATTTATTATTACGCTCATTGAAACTCAGGACCTGAAGATAACAAAAAGACCAATTATTTTCCCACCTGCTATAAACAATTCTGGTTGTGGGTTCTGTTGGTGGTTTGGGTTTGGTTTTTTTTTATTCTAACTGTGCAGCAAACTTTTTCAGTAGTTAATTTCAAGGCAAGGTACCAATGATTTGGCAGTTCCTCTAATACTGATTGCTATAATAATTATATCGAGTAATAACTAGAGCTTTATATGATACCCTCCACAACTTTCTGTGTAAATACATTTTCACACAAACCAAATACAATCCGTGATCATGTTTGCTTATTTTCAGTTACTCCACTGATCTCTACTTCTTACATTTTCCAGTGCTTATTTCATTCATGTACTTCTGAGTCCTTGACCTTATCACTCCCAAGCCTGTTGAGAATGTGAAGGAATGGATACAGATCTGCTACAAGTGATATTCAGTGCATTTTCATTTTTTCTTTTCTCATAAAGAAAATCCTGAAAGTCCCCAGAAGCTGAGGCTCTGTAGCTGTCACGTCACAGTGCTATGCCATAAAGATGCAATGGAACCTTTTTAATACTGTTATTTCATTTCCATATGCTGACTAACAGTGGTACGAGCTTGGTATTCCAGAACTCACTGCCACATCATAGACTTACCACACATCCATTAATATGTGTGTTCATATAGAGAAAGTATTCTCAGCAGCATTACTTTAATTTGCTTTTACTAGAATTTACTGAGACTGATGATCATTTTAAAAGGACCACTTGCCTTAATTTTATCTTGCCTTCTGTTTTTGTTGAGAACCTTGCATGCCTTAAGTCAAAACTCTAAGGTTGGCAAAGAGAACAGGCAAAAAAACCCTAATTAGATGGTTAAAGCTGAAAAAAAATAATTCTGTGATAGGGCTTAAATACTTGTAAGATATACAACTATAGTGAATACTGGCCTGGCCCTGCAATTACTGAAGTCAGCGTGAGTTTCCATTCTATTATCTGAGTGAGAACAGAATCAGAGCCAGTGTAGAGGGCTCTTTATAACAGCCGTACAGACTTATAGCTTTATTAAATGGAATGGATGCAAAGTCCAAATGGTCTTAAAAAATTAGTTTTAAAATTAGCTTTCAGATATAAAGTAAGCTAGCATATTAATAATTGCACTATGTTATTGGATGACTCTCAGTGTCATAGAGCAACAGATTGAGTTGATAATGGTCTGAAAAGTAGTCTATGTGTCCTGAATTCACTTAAGCTTGTTAAATTGGTTTGGCTCCAGTAAAAACCAACAGAGCCTTCTATCAATACGTGGACTAAACCTTTGTTTTGACCTCCTCAATTCCTAACTATGTAACCTCTGAGGAACAAAAAAGAAAAACAAAAAAAAAAAAGGAAAAATAGTATATACTTTAAATAAGTAAACACCACCCAGAAAGCTCACTGACTGCCACTGCAGAAGTTTACCACTTTTGAGAAGGATAACTAGACATCTCAGTTGCAGTGAAGCAGCCTTGAGTCTTCCTCTTTTTTGTCTTTACTGAAGTATAAGCAAGGAAAATTGTCCTTTAAATCTGTCTACTGATGCCTTCAACAGCACTCCCCCATGGGCTGATGAGCTGCTCTCTGCCTATCAGTTGTTCCTTTTTGAGAATCCATGACCATTACTCCTGCTGAGAATAACGAATGATGATTTATTTCAAGTGTACACAGCCACTGGGGAACAGAAACTAAAGGAAGTAGCTGCCATAGAACCTGTTTGTTTCTCATTAAAAGTCGATTTGCTGGACTACTTCTCAAAAGCCACTTTAAATGATTCTGAAAGAACTGTCTTAAAATATCAAAGAAGTATTAGAAGTCAATGGCTATGAGCTGTTTGCACAAAGAACAATGTTCCTGCTTCTATACCATTTACTGTCACTGTACAGACTCCCTCTAAATGATGATCCATGGACCAGCAAAGTCATGACTCTCTTTATGTACCTGTGCCATGCTCTTAGATCTCTGTACACCTTTAGTCCTACATGGTGTCATGGTTTAACCCCAGCCAGCAACTAAGCACCACACAGCCATTTGCTCCCCCCTCCCTCCTCCCCGTGGGATGGGGAGGAGAATCAGGAAAAAAAAAATAAAACTCATGGGTTGAGATAAGAACAGTTTAATAACTAAATTTTTTTTAAATATATAAAAATAATACAAATGTAAAACCAATAATAATAATAATTGTAATGAAAAGGAATATAACAAAAAGAGACAAATTAGACCCATGAAAAGACAATTGATGCACAATGCAATTGCTCACCACCCACTGACTGATGCCCAAGCAGTGATCTGCCCCTCCTGGCCAACTCCCCCCAGTTTATATACTGAGCATGACGTTCTGTGGTATGGAGTATCCCTTTGGCTAGTTCAGGTCAGCTGTCCTGGCCATGCTCCCTCCCAGCTTCTTGTACACCTGCTTGCTGGCACAGCATGGGAAACTGAAAAATCCCTAACTCAGGATAAGCGCTACTTAGCAACAAGTAAAACATCAGTGTGTTATCAACATTATTCTCACACTAAATCCAGAATGCACTGTACCAGTTACTAGGAAGAAAACTAACTCTATCCCAGCTGAAAGCCAGACATATGGGAACAGTGTCCTGACCACAGGAGTCTGGCAAACCTGGCCCTTCAACACAGGGTGCAGAGGCCTGGTGGAAGTTCCTTGCACTATCATCTCATCTCTCCTCAGGATTTTCCCATAAGAGTATAGCACAACTTTTTTTGTTATTTTTTTTAACTAAGCAGTCAGGAAGAAAACAGCAAACATGAAACAATGAATTGCGGTGAGAGGGATACGCCATACTGTTTCTGTATTTTCTCCACTGACAAAGTACTAGTCTCCTTATTATTCAGAGCAAGATACTGACTACAACCATGCTAAGATGTGAAGTGTAGAATCATGAACAGTATTATTAAAGCTAGCTCTAATCAAGCTTATATGTCTACACAGCAGACACCAAGTAAAATCTACCCAGGGTTCAACTTAGTGCTGCATTAAATCGTATAGACCCTCATATATCTATGTATCCTACAAAAGAAAGACTAAAGCCAGATTGTGTCACTTAACCAGCCCCAGTACTCAAAGGAGTCCCACTGGGAAACTACTTCCCTTATGAATTTTCGTTGCTCATACTTTACTGCTACATAGTTGGGCACGCATCCATTATCTGAACAAATGTGCAAAGCTTTGTGTTGGAATAGATGTAAAGAAATCAATAGCTGTTTGCACCAACCACAAATGCTGTGGCTCTCCCACTCATATTAGCCTGAGGAAAGTAGGATCTGAGAGCACACCAAATCCAGTTATCCACCGTGGGTGGATACCGTGGGGTATGAGGTTTGGGGTATGAGCCCATAAAGATGCAGATCTTTCTCCAAACTCTGGCATTGCTCTGTGTTTTCTTGTAATGTGGTACTGGCCAGGCAGCATTAAATTGTTTGGCTGGATAATGGCTCAATGGTTGCCCGATAAGTTTTGAAGGAGTAGGCGGGGCAAATGCTTCCCAGTGTATGTATTAAAAACAGTTATGGTTTTCAGAATTTAAGGTCTGCATTCTAATGAATTGTTCAAAATAATGAGAAATAAATTTGCTTTGACATCACCTGAAACTCATCTCTTTCAAAGCTTGCCCTAACAGCAAATTTTCCAGAGGTTATTTTTTATTATCATCAGTTTCAGTTTAAATTGTGCCACAGGCGTTACTGGCTTCAGTGTGAAATAGTTCCTTTAAATAGGTATGATCCAAAGGGAAAATGAGTTCTTAGATGTTTTCTTGTTAAAGCTGGCTGATCAAATCACTTCTGGTATGCTAATGGTTCCAAAAGCTGTCATGTTACTTCTGTTAATTTAGGAGTCCCTGTACTAGTAAAGATATTTGCATAATAGCAACCATTTGCAATAATTGTATTTTATGGAAAAAATATTTTCTGAGTCTGTACTATAGAACCAAATTCACTGAGCACTCCCTTTTTTGGAAATACCTTCATTTTTTCCCCAAGTTTCCAAGATTACTTTTGCATGCTTAGATAGAGTAGATGAGCAATGTAGCCTACCCTCACAACAGAAGCTGTGACAGTATCTGCCTTTGTCACTTACCCTAAAATGATTGGTGTTGCTTGAATTAGTGCTGATGCTAGAGGGAAAAGATTCCTCTTTTTCCTCCCCCGTCTTTCCTCAAAATACGAAGACTATGGCTGAGTGTTAGTGAAGAAAATGGCCGAGGGCACCATAGGCTCCAAAGGTCAGGAAGACATCTGAGACTGTTAGGGCAAAGCTGCCGGTCCTAGAGAACTTCAGTTATGGGTTTTTCAGCATGGTGCTTTGTTGAAAAGAGACCTGTAGAGATGGGGAAAGAGTCATACCAATGAATTATTATTCTGTACCTCTTTCTCTTTTTTCCTGCCCCTACACACCAATCCTGAAATGGCTGGAGCATACCAAGAATGTATCTCTTTTGAAGCCTAGGAGCTCTAGTTTCCTATAATCTCAACAGCTTTTGTGTGCTGCTGAACGTCCAGCTGTGTCTCCCTCAGCCATTTGCTTTATGGTAGATGTCGTAGTTGAATTGAAAATCCATGTCTTGGGGGGGGGGGGGCTTGTCTTTCCTGTGTGAAACTTCATGGGTAGGACGGAGGGGAATGGTGGTTTAGTTTGGTTTGGTCAGGATCCATGTGTCCATATTCTTGCACCATCAGAGTATTCCATTAGTAGAAAAGGGCCATCATTTATTGAAAATGTGCATAAAAGCAGGCAAGCAACGGTTGTCTGACATGATGTATATGCAATTAGAACAGATTTTGTCTCAAAAGAGTCTAATTACTATTATAATCAGTCAATAAATGTTCTGCTGATGCAGCAGAGTCAAAATTCATTTGACAAAATGAAGAACAACTCTGTCTATAGAGTCAAATGATTGATTTCAAGGGACAAGTTTAAAAAAAAACCAAAACACTATTCACTGAAAGTGGAGGTGTCATACTCGGACTTGAGCCTCAGTGCTTTGGGTCTAATTTCAATTATTATTTCAACTTGTTTGAAGCTCACTGAGCTATTTTAGGTTTATGGTGGTATAAACTTTGAAGTAGTTAACTTTGCTGCCCAGATTAATTTTAAATCCTAGTTGATTTAAATTGACACCATTCACATGAAAGATAATCTGAAAGGCTACTTATGTACTGTTTATGTCATGTACTTCTATTACAACGTTCCAATCTGTCATCATCTGTTGGGCTCCTATTTTGTGGTCAGACATACGTCGTTGGACCACCTTTTCCTAACACTGGGGGTTTTTTTTATCCAAAACGGCAGGTTTAATTCCACGTGCAGTCTAATTCTGTGCGCTGTCATGCTCCTTATCCCTTTCATCGGCACTCTTGATAGCGAGGGAACGTCCCGTACGCAGAGGCGGCTTCAGGCAGGCTCTTCAGCCCGGGTACGGCTGGCTGTCCCTGCCACGCGTGGAAGCGTGGCACAGACCTGCTGCTTCGGCGGTGCCCGGCGCTGGCAGCGCCCCTGGGACACAGCCTCTGTGGGGTCCTCCCTCAGACGGACACCCACCCGCGTCCCATCTTTCCCCTGCTTTCTGGCCGCGTCCCCCGGAGGCAGCTTATAAATAAGGGCTGGGTACACCCCCCGCATCTCCCCAAAGATAGGCTGCGGGAGAGACGACCCCCTTCGCTCAGGGGTGGGCAGGAGGCGGTGCGGCCCCGCCGCGGCCCCGCTGCCGGGAGCCCTCCCGCTCCCCCCCGCCAGCGCGGAGGCTCGTCGCGGCTCGCTGGTGTGTCGGAGCAGGATCCGCCTGCTTGGCGACCCACAGCCAGGGGCCGGGGGAGGGAAGGGAAGCGAGCACCGCGTCCCGCGGCGCCCTCCTGGCCCCTTCGGCCCCGGAGAGGGGGGCCCGTTCTGAGGCGGGGCTGCCATTTGCCTTCGCCGTTACCTCTTGCCCGGGACTCCCTTCAGCTAGCAGAGGGGGCCCGGGAGGGGGCCGGCTGCCTGCCTCGGAGGAGCCCCTGGGCGGGGAGGCGGGCTGGCCGCTGCCGCCGCTTGGCCCGGCCGGCGGCACCACGTCAGCTCCCCTCAGCCGCCGCGGGCCAGAGCCCGGCGGGGCCGAGATGGGCGACCCCAAGTGACTGCCGCCCCCCGACGCCAGTGCCTGGGGCAGAGGCGCCCCGGGAGGGACGATGGGGGCCCGCTGCCCGCCGCGAGGGGCGGCCTGTCCCTGCCAGCCCTCAGAGGCACGGCGCGGGCAGCTCCTCTCACCCCCTCCTCGGCCTCCCTGATCGCCGTGGGGCGGTCGCCCCCCCCAACCTCCCCCCCCCCGAAAAGGGAGAAGCCGGTTGCCGGACAGACGTGGCAAGCAACCCCGCCAGCTTTCCCCACAGCTGGGTGCGCGGGTGGCCGGCGGGAAGGGGGGCCGTCGGGAGCGCCCATCCTCCTTCCTGCGCCGGAGAGCCGCCGTGGGGCTCAGTTTAACCGGCCGGGGGACGGCCCAGGCTCTCCCCCTCACACACGCACGCTGCTCGAGCGGCCGCGAAGCCGGGAGAAGAAACTGGCGGTTCCCTGCCCGCGCCCGGGCCGGAGAGACCCCCCTGGGGAAACCAAACCGCCGAGACGCGAAGGCGCTCTGCCGCGGTCGGCTGCGAGCGGGCTGATGGGGCTGTCGCCGCCCCCTCCTCGCCGCGGGGAGCCCAGCACCCACGCCGGCCGCCCTCGGGGAAACGCGAGGGGCGAGGGACCGGGGTGACAGGCTGCCCGCACCCCGTGCTGGAGGGGCCGGGCGCCTCGGGACCTCTGGTGAGGGGAAGCATCGCCTTTCGCCCGCGGTTGCGGCGGGGCAAGCTTGAGGAGAGGATCCAGCCTCTTCCCGGCTCCCCTGGCCGCTTCCCCGCCGCGATCGGAGCGGGGCAGGAGGCTCCGCAGGCCCTGGACAGCTCCTGCTTTGAAAGCCCTCGGAGCGCCCTCCCGGCCGCTGCCAGCCGGCCGCCCGGCGAGGCTCCCGGCCGCGCAGCCCAGAAAAGCAGGGCGAGGGGCGGGGGACGTCTGAAAAAAAAAAAAAAGAAAAAAAAAAATGAGACGACGAGTCAGATTTTCCTTCCGAAAGCCTCAAAGTGTCCACGTCCTCAAAGCATGGAACCAATTTAACGTCGCCGCCTCCCTCGCCCGCCCTCCGCCCCCTCCCCTGCCGACCCCGCGCCCCCTCCGCCCCGCGGCCGCCGCTGCCAAGGCTGCCGCGGCGGGCCGGAGACACGGGGCACGTGACAGCCTGGGAGCCGCGCGGGCCCCGCGGCCGGCGCGCGCCCATTGGCTGCGCCGCCGCCGGTGACTCGCGGTCCCGGGACCCTCCTGCGGTATAAATAGGGCGGACCGGGGCTTGATTAATTTAGCATCCCGGGCAGCAGGTTTCTGCTAAGGTTGGAGTTACTGCTCAAGACTGTATGCCTGCGTCCCATAGGTAATAGCTAACCACCGACCAGGGACTCTGCACCACAAGGAGTCTGCATGTCTTGCAACTAGACATGCTCAGCTTTGTGGATACACGGATTTTGTTGCTGCTTGCAGTAACTTCATACCTAGCAACAGGCCAACGTAAGTGCTTTTAGCTTGTTTGTGGCATGGGTGGTGTCATCAGGGGGTGGCTGTCCTACTCTCCGCGCTCTAGCCAGACGTCTTCCCCACGGATGGTAGTCTGCGGGGAGCTGCAGCTTCCCAAGCTATAGAGACCATCTCACAAAACTGCCACCTCCGTCCCAGATCAGAATCTAGCTTCTTTTTTTTTCCCTCAGAAATAGAAAAGGATGGCAAAAGGCCAACGAGATATACCCCCCCCCCCCCAAAAAAAAAGAAGAAAAAAAGGACGGGCTGGCATCCAAAGGAGCACGCAAAGCCCTAATTCAGGCGCAGATGCTTAAAGGCTAGGAGGAGCGTGTTTACGGCGAGCAGAAGAATTGGGGCTGCAGCCGGACTGCCCTTCTGTGAGACTTCAGGCGCGTTTTGCGAAGCGGGGGACCGGGAGGAGTGGGAGAGCAGAGCAGAGGCGAGAGAGGGGACCGCCGGCTCACCCCTTCCCTCCGAGCGGAGGGCGTGCGGGCCGCGGGCACCTCGGCGCCCCCTGGAGGCGGAGCGGGGCCCTGCGGCGCGCCGTGCTGCTGGGCGCCCTCCGAGCCAGCCCGCAGGGGGAAAGCTGTCGGCGGCTGCCCGGGTGGCCCCCCGCACGCCGAGCCCGCCCGCCCGGGGGTCTCCGGAGAGGGAAAGACCGTACGAGGCAGGAGGAGGGAGGCAGGGAAGGAAATGCTTAGCTCTAGGGGCGAAAAGGGAAGGGGGCTCCCCGAGGGTGCAGCGCGGCTCCACGACGCTCGCTGGGAAAGGGATTTCGTCTCGCCCCTCGCTGACGGAGAAGCGCAGCCCCCCCCCCCCCCCCCCCCACACACACGGCGGCGGGAGAGAAACGCGCCCCACGCACTTGGCTGGGGGAGAAGCGGAGCCTTCCCCCTGCCTCCCTGCTGGGCGGCATCCTGTGAAGTCCCCCCTTAGCCCCTCGCCGCCGTGCCTCTGCGGGACTGGCTTTGACCCAGGGTCTGGCCGCCTTCCTGGGCGGCGGGGGCAGCGCTGCGCTGCCCCCTCTTGGCGCTGGGAGCCCCCGGGACGGTGCCCCCCGCGCCCCGCCCGCTGCGCCCCGCCTCGCCGCTGCCAGCAGCGAGGCGTGGCGGGGCGGCGGGGAAGCCGTGGCGGTGGGCGGCCTGGTGGCCGTGGCCCTGAGGAGGGGCGAGGGCCCGCGGCGGGGCCGTTCGGGGGGGGGGGAGGGCGGCCGGGCTGCGGCCTGTCCCAGGCAGCGCGACCGCCCCCCCCGGGGACGTTTCCCGCCCGCGGGTGACGGGCAGCGGTAGCAGCGGCTGAGGAGACGGAGCGGTTCGTGTGGGGACCCCGCCGGACCGACCGCCCCCCGCTTTTCCTTAAGTACGGTAGTGTAGTCGCCAGTGTCACCATCACCCGGGGGCAATAGTGGTTTTAATTTTATGTTGAGTTAGTATAGGCAATCGGTGTTCTGCCGTGGTATTTCAGCTCTTTATAGCGTTCAGCACTTCAGTATTGTTACCTTTTTGCTGGACTGTATGAATCGTCCGAATTTAGCGTGATCATATGTTGCCAAAGTGACGCTTTGTGGAAAAACACACAACAACCTGTTAGTAATAGCGTCAAATTGCTGGCATTCAGGTGTGATGTGAGATGTTTTTACCATGGCAAGTTTCAGCCGAAATAGAGTTTTAATTGCTTGAAATTCAGAAAACGGATTTTTGAAAATCAGTATCTCCAACTAATTAACAAGAGCGTACTTAGTAGTAAATAACATACAGAGAGGAAGTTGCTTGCTATTTGGTGTTTAATAGCTTCAAACTTCTCTTTAACATACTATACGACGTTTGACAGGAAATTGTGGAGATAGGTACGCTTGGGTAGAACCATTCCCCATAAAAAGTGGGATGGGGCCATTTATATTAAAATTTAAGATTACTCCTACAATTTAATATCTTCACGTGTGTCAGCCTGTCTGGGTTTATTCATCTGTTACATGCACACATACGTGAAAATATATATGTCCATTTTTTTCCATGGAGCTATGTTTAAGCATATTTAGAGCAGGCTTATAGAAGATATCTGCCTTTTTACTGTATCAACCATATTACTTGTTTTAATTTCATTAGCAAGTCTGTTTTGAATTTGAAATACATAGGAATCTCACCTGTGAGTCCTTACAGTTAAGATAATCATCTTAAAAGTAAGAAATTACGTTAAGAAAATGTTTCTAGCATTAAGAAAATTAACCAAATTGCATTTTGATTTAAAAGCATTGAAATGTAAACCTTGTAAAATAACTGAATCCACACTCTAATTATCTCCTTTTTTTCTTTCCCTTCCCTTCTTTTTCCAGATGTGAGTGAGGTCAGTATAATTATTTCGTATCTAATATGTAACACTCAACTTCAATTAACAGGCTAGACTTCTTTTTCGTGGCAGTATTATTTACTAATGTTAATTCCCAAGATGGTCATGGAAAGATACCGATTAAATCCTGATGGGACTGCCTGAAAATGTACCCACCCCAATTTCTCAAGTGGGACGTCCTTTTCTAAGAGACTGCCTTCATAGGTGTAAAGACCATGAGGAGAAAGTAACGGAGCAGTGGTGTTTGGACATCATACCTGGCAGTTTGGATTGGAGATTACTCTACTTTAAAGCCAGTCTTACAGTCTAAATTTCATTGCACAGAAGGATTATGGAAGAACGCAGGTGTGACTTTTTATGTCAGTTTTGTAGGCTGTAATAGGTATAAAATTGTCAGTCTTCAACAGAATGTTCTAATGTAGTTACATGTATCTTTGATATATAATAAACTTCTAGCCTTCATAGTAATTTAAAACCATACGGCATATTTAAATATACTGTACTGAGAAAAATTATGTAAGAAGTTGAGTCTAAGTTTGTACATTATTTTAGTTTAAAATATTGGGAGAAAGTGTGTCTTTTTTTTTAATTCTCTTCTTTATTTTTTCCAGACACCTGCAGGGCGGAAGGTAAGCATTTTAATTTTTCTTGTGTGGAAATGGAGATGATATCAGATATTCTTAGGCAGATTAATATTTTGTTGAATATTGGATGAAGGGAAAAACAACCACATTCATTATTTCCAGTGTTCCCTGAGAATAGCAGTAGTACTGAGATGAGTAGGAAGTAAAAAGGAGGAAACGATGGCTGCAACATCTTAACAGCAGGGTAAATCCAAATATTGGATATAAGCTGCTTTACCCAAGAGCAGAGCTAAGCCTACCAAGAACTAAACTGAGTTCCTTTGGAAAAATTTACATGAATTGAAGAGTACAGCAATATCCATACAGGTCTAAAAGGCTAAATAGTTTCTGCTTTATTTCTAAAAGTCACTACTGTTAAATTAGAGCCAGTTATCCAGTAGAGACTAAAACCAACTTTGCAAGTACTTCTGTGGACTGTACAGTGATAATTTTAACTGACATAGTAATGACAGTGACTAAAAATCAATTTCCAAAAAGTTACTGTGGAAAAAGAATATGCTGTCTGTGGAAAGTAGCTATCGGACTTGTATGTGCAGTCTGCTTTCCCTTTTTCATGTACACTAATTATTTTTAATGTATCTGTTTCCCTGTATCATCCTGGAAAATTTCCACGGTAACTCATTAAGTTTTATTTTCTTTCAGCAGGGCCCTAGAGGAGACAAAGGGCCACAGGGAGAAAGGGTAAGGAATTAGATTGACGTTCATCTGTTTGTGATCTTTGAACAGCGGTTGTTGGAAGACAAGTAGGAAAAAAACTAAGTTTAGGCATTGATGTGAGATTAAATGAATGTACCTGTAGAAGCTTGCATGTACAATTTCATTAAAAAGAAACCAAGTCACCTGTGTACCAAATTCTGCCCCAGCAATACCTCACCAACCTAATTGTGGTCATTGTGCCTGAGCAGATGTGGTTGAGTTCAGACAGCAACCTAGCAATCCAAGTGATGGTTTGAAAAACTTTTTTCCAACTGCCCATAGTGGAAATAGTGCATGAAAATGCAGAAGGGAAAGTTGACACATAAAGATGTAGTCTTTGAACAATATGGCATGCGGATAAGCTTTCTATATCAAACCCGAATAGACAAAGCTAGCTTTGAGGATCATTCATTATCTGTGCCTCCAAAGATGGCTTGAAAAAGCTCTCTTCTTGGCAGCTAGGCATTTGTCATCTACCTTCTATTAGTCAAAGCAGATATTGTACTGTTAAAGGCTACTGTAAAAGTAACCATAAATAAGGACAGCTGAATACCTTAATTGTAATGTTAATTCATATTGCTGATATCTGCTTTTCGGATTTGCTTCTCCGTCTTTGCTGCTTTTTGTAAAGTGGTATTCTGAAATTCACATCCTTATCTGGACAGTGTGTAGTTACCATGTGTCTTTTTTGTATCTTCTAAAAATGGAAATGCCATACTACTGATAGGTAGCTCTTGAAGATTTCTTAGATCATAATATGCTGAAAAACATAATGGGAACTATTAGTATATCTGTATAGTCCACTGGATATTTGCTTTAGGCTACCACTAACTGAATTTGTTTAATGAAATGAGATATATTCTTTGTCCTGAAGGCAGCAAACCTAATCCTGCTCCTTTAGAAATCAGTAAGACTTTTATTATGGATTTCATCTAGCACTGAACTAGGTCCAAAATACAGACCAAATGAAATGCCTCACCTCAATTGCCATGATGGCAAAACTTGACCAGTTTTGTGCATTGAGGATGAAAAAATATAAGGGCAAATGTTGCTGGACTGAACACATGTAATTTCAAATTACAAAAATAATTGTAAAAAGTTCCAACAGTGGTAGCAGAGTGACAGTATCAAAAGAGCACTGCTTTATTGTCACTGAATTTGCAATTATACCAGCAAATAGTCTAGACTGATTAAAAACTGGCCTTTGACTTACTCTGGATCTGTGTTAGTTTGTACCAGTAGGGCTGACCTCTGCCAATCCTCAGTTGGTCAAATTTTAGGCTCTCACTAACAGAATGTGACAGGCTGCGTGGGTTCACATGGGTCACTTGGGTTTCACGGGTCCAAACTTTGGTCGCTTAAACTGAAACTTCCCAATTTGGAGATTACACTTTGGTAGCATGGCCCCATAAATCTTCTTAAATATGAAACTACAGTAAATATCTGATATGAGGTGTAGCAAGACAATGTAAATTCAGGCTATACTTATTTTCTAAAGTTAGCCATTTATTGAAACTGCATATATAGAACTGCTGTAGTGTGTGCTGTAGGTCCCTGGTTGTTAATGAATTTATCACTTCAGAGATTTCTTTAGCTACTTCTAATGTTCACCTTATAATCCTCTTTTTGACTCTAGGGTCCACCAGGTCCACCAGGCAGAGATGGTGAAGATGGTCTACCAGGTCCTCCAGGCCCCCCTGGTCCTCCAGGTCTTGGCGGAGTAAGGCATCCAAACTTTCTATTACTGAAACTGATAATCTCTGCTTTGTGACTAAGACTAAATGCATATCTGCTGGAAAACACTGATGTTGCATTGGAGAATAGAGGAAACATTCTCTTGTGATCTGCAAGAAACTGATGGTCCCAGTTCTGATGAAACTCTCCTTGGGATGTACATTTTCCGTGGCAAATTTGGATTCTGTATTCAACAGGGAGTTACGCACAGGAGCAAATCAACCCTGTTAATTAGCATTAAATTTATACGGCCATAATATGTATGGATTAGGAATCAACTAAATGAAACCTGTGCTGCTAAGCAGATGGGGAAAAGAAACAACACTTTGTGGCTGGGTTCAAGAAACAGCAACTGTATTGGAATAAGCTGAAGAAGCCTACCCTTAAGCTGAAACTCTATACTTAAAAGTCCTTTAGAATTTTAGAATATCTTCCTTTAGAATATTTCATTTCTATCTATATTCATGCTGCAGAATGTAAGTGGACTGTGTCGCATACACACTTTCTGCAGAAGTGTCCATCATGTATTCTCTACAGAATACTGGCTTTAACTCTTTGCTTGACGTTAGCTTGCACAGGGAGCATGAAGACATAGTGTCATATTGGTCAAGTTTAGTAAATCATCCTGTATGGAAGAATACTCTTTTGCCTTCAATTTGAATAGCAATAATTTGTTTTCCTATTAGCAACCCCCAAACTGCTTTCATTAATTTCTATTATTTTTATATGCTAAAAAAACAAAACAAGCAAGAAAAGGATTTTCAATTGTGTTGTATAGAACTTTTTTCCATTTTAGTGAAGAGCGAAAACATACTCCACAAAACTAGATGTATATTTGCCTACAAAACAAAAAGATCAAAAATCCAGTGCAGTGTTTCTGAGGCTGCACGCTCCTCAGATCTTTCTGAAGCTGAAGGACCCACCTCATCCAATAGTCAGTCAGGGCTGGTACATGGAATTTTATTTAAGCAGTGCAGTGAAAAAATATGCATAACTTCCCTCATTGGAAATTAGGCAGAATGATTTGAGCGTTTCAAGAAAGTTTTCAATTTTAAATGAGCGCTGAGTTTACATTCTTAATTTTCAGTTCACACTATTGCAGTGCCTCTCTATTGCTACTGCATAGATACTTGAGGCCATTGTGTGAAAGGGCCTTCCTAGTAAAATAAAGTCTTTCTGGAAACAAGTGAATAGAAATATATTTATAATAGGGCCATGTTTACTGAGCTTTACATATGCTGCTTTAACATACCATATAGCAAGTATAGCAAGACATATGACAGTCAGATGTAGGATGATAATTATCAATACTTTTTAAAGTAAAATTTTTAGTATTTTAATTTCAAACTTTTTATCACCTACAGAACTTCGCTGCTCAATATGATCCATCTAAAGCCGCTGATTTTGGCCCAGGACCTATGGTAGGTATATGATTTAGTACTTGATAACTTGCATAAATAACATGTTTAGTATTTTCCTTTGAGTCTAATCGAGCTGTATTAATGCAAAGCATAGTGTTAAAATTAGTGTTTTGATCATCTGTTGAGTCAGACTGTCAACTGATCCTTTGATGTAGGACAATGTGAAGTGTTTGAAATATAGTCTTAGGACTTGAAATATGGTCTTGGGACCGTATATTTAACTTGAATATAGCACTACTGGGTCTTGTGCTTTAATTGTGTCTGACCACACTTTTATGAAACAGTGAATCTCATAATCTGATGTCAGATAACACATGTACTTTGATACAGTATTACTTTACCCATATTGAGACAGAAGATTGTGTTTTAGGAATAAGATCGATTGTAAAGCTGCTCTCTAAAGCAGACATAGGTCTAGAAAGTAACTCAGTATCTCAGCTCTGGTTGGTGACCATTTTTCTCCCATGGGTGTACAACCCTTTTGATATCCTTGGATAGCACAGGTTTGGTAGGAAATTGGCCACCATGTTTGGTTCTCAATAATTGAATGTTAGTACTTGCTATTAAAAGGCTATTCTGAGGAGTAATCTTTATCAGTTACTGTATACTATTCCAAATGGATATTTAAGGAGTCTATTGCCTTTCCACATAAATTTCTAACCCTTCCTGATGTTAGCAGATATTTTCAGTGCACATAGATAACAGAATATGGGTTGAATTCACCACACACACTGACATCACAGACGATGCATCTGATGGGTGAGCAGCAGGATGAGGGCTGCCCAGGATTATTCTGGGTCCAGTGCTTGTTTCCATTCCTGAAAATAGTGTAATATTAAATGAATTTTTGAAAATATTTTTGCATCCATTTAGATACCTAATATAGAAAAATAGGTGTATCTTTAATCAAGTTCTGCCCTCAGTGTCTGACAATAAATCAGAAAATGTAGATGAGGATTTATTCAGGGTGTCACAATTGCTAAGTTCCAATTTTTGAGTCAGTTAGGGTTCATCTGACAGCAACAGCAGTAGATTCTACCTACTGTGAGGAAATTTTAAGTTTCATAAAGAAAATGTGAGTGATTGGGAAGATAGAAAAGGAGGGAAATACAATTATGGAATATAATTTGTGAAGAGATTCACAGGGCTTATGCAGCACATATGATTCAGACTGTCCAGAAGCCAGTATTTTTCCTAGAATTACTGCATATTTTTATAGCCACAAAATTGCTTTAGCTTCCATAAGTAAATGCCTGTATATAATATGCATTTATTCCCCTTAATAAAAAGTATTCAGTCTTACGGGAAAGCTACATAAGCCATTGCAAAGCTGGCAACATGATTTTAATCTTGTAATCAGAAAATCTAAAAGATTTCCTGAGAAAGTTTTAAAACCAGTTAAAAATATAATGATTTCTATTGAAACATCTTATAAAACATTCATTTTGATAATAGAAAACTCAATTAAATTTCAGTTCAAAGCTGCTTGCTTACTAAAGCTTCAGACAACTGTTAAAGTTCAGTAATCTGTGGAAATTTCCTTTTTAAAAGTGATTTTTGACCCCTTTTTTTTTTTAAGGTGTACGTAAATTCTAAATTCAGTCAAGAAGAATATGTTAGTGACTTATTTTGGAGGTGAAATGAAGAGAATTTAATCAAAAACAGAAAACAATGAAATATTTAAATAGAAGCTGATGGTTATTTGAAATAGTTATATACACAATATGTATAAGAGTTGTTTGATTTCTTTCCGAAATTGTGTGTGAATGTCCCAGTTCATGGTAGTACTGCCACTTACACACCTTTATTTTCCCTTTTACCTCTCTACCATTTTAATGATCTTATTATCCAACATCTGTTCTTGAAAATCATGATAAAATTGACAGGCCCAAAAATACAACCTTTCTTAATGTGTTGTTATGACCCTCATCTTTAAGCTCTGGAAAGTCATGCACAGGAAGGGAGAGAGTACATAGAAGAATGAACCAGTGCACTTGTTAACAAACCAGAATAGATTAACAAGTCTAATTTCAAAGTTCCTAGCCATAATGGTACATTCCTAATCATTTTACTGGATTCTGTGCTGGTTCATTGCCGTTAGAAGATCTGTTTGCACTTGGACTGCCTGTGCAAATTCATGCAGATCTCTTAACTTCCTCTAACTTGATTTGGACATTGCACACTGAAAACTGCAATGCTTACCAATTTTTTAGGAATACCAGGAATTGGTGTTATAGATGAGTTTATATAATGGTGATTTTTTTTAAAGATTTTGTAATTTTTCTCCCACAGGGTTTAATGGGACCTAGAGGCCCACCTGGAGCATCTGGACCCCCTGTAAGTACAGTCTCCTCTCTCCTACTGACTAATTAACATTGACATACCTGTAAAATCACAAAATAGCTTGGTCAAACACTAACAACATCTCCCTCCTCTTCTAGGGTCCTCCTGGTTTTCAAGGTGTTCCTGGTGAGCCAGGTGAACCTGGTCAAACAGTAAGTACAGTTTCACATACAGACACTGTTAGCATTAGAAATAGGACGCCAAAGCAGGCTTGTAATGCTTAGGCCCATTTCTCCTATCCATATGCACGTCCTTGAATGTTTGAATTGAATATTCCTGCTTGATCCTGTTACAGAAACAGAGATGAACACTCAGATTCAGACTCCTTCAGATTGGAATCATAAAGTGCAAAGTCAATTAGGATCCAGCTGTGCCCCAACTCAAGTCAGAAACCAGTGAAAAGACTTATCTGAAGAATGATGCTTTAAGCAATCCTCAATCTATTTTTAACAGGGTCCCCAGGGTCCTCGTGGTCCCCCTGGTCCTCCAGGAAAGGCTGGTGAAGACGTAAGTGGTTATTAAATGTTTCTCATCTCTTTTGGGGCAGTGATTCAACTCTAATATTAGGTTATTGTTAAGCTAAGCATTCTATTGGCCATAACTTTTACATTGTTCTATAATACTGGGTAGAATAAATAAACCCCTGAAATATTTTTTTACAGTACAAGAGATGCTGTATGTTGGAAACATACAGAAAAATGGATAACTTCAAAACCTGTCAAAATACATTATTTAGCTTCATGAATACAGGGAGAAGGAAACTTGAAAGCTAACAAGCTCTCTATATTTATTGAAAAAGAGAGACTTTGCCAATGTCTTTTCTTTTTTTAATGGTTTATGTTGTTGTTTTATGAAGTGAGCTTTCCTTCTTAGTGCATTATTACTGCATTTTTTAGGGTCACCCTGGCAAACCTGGAAGACCTGGTGAGAGAGGTGTTGCTGGCCCTCAGGTGTGTAGTGATCTACTGTATACAATACAAAACAGTTTTCTTATCAGTGAAACCTAACAATATTTCTGAATTGCACCACATTAACAACATACTAATATTCCCTATATGGATTAATCCAATTTTGGTTCTTAGCTTCAGGGGTATCATATAGTTATGTTTTTGTTTTGTGTTCCACCTCTCACCCCCCCAAAAAAATTAGTGTAATTAGAACAGAAGTGATATAGTGACGAGTTACACAGGAGCAGGTGAGCAGGCACCTTGGCATAGAAAGCTAAAACAGCTGTGCTATCACATGTTAATGCATGAAATTTCTGAGATTCAGAACTGGAAAATCAGGTTGATTACTGTTAGTCTTGGAACAAGTCTGGTCCTGGGAGGTTAGGAAATGGACTGTGTTCCTCACTTGAATGATCACAGCCCAAATCTAGTCATTAATTTTATTGAAAGACTTTTTCTTTCTTTTTAACTGCAGTATATAATAGGAGAGACAATCATTCATGCACTGTGTGTTTTTAGGGTGCTCGTGGTTTCCCTGGAACTCCTGGTCTCCCTGGCTTTAAGGGAATTAGGGTGAGTATATACATACTTTTTCCCTGAATAGTTAAGACTGACAACTCTTTAGCATACTGAAAACCCCTGAGTTAGGAGTGCATGAACCTCTTTGAAGGTTTTAATATCTCCTGATATGAAAGACTGATTTTTTTAAAAAATAGTAAGATTATATTAGGAAAACATTTTGTGTGGAAAGAAGGATTTACCTTACAAGACTAAGAGTTTGCGTATAGCCATTTGTGGGAAAATATATATTAATATTTATTTTTCTACTCAATATAGGGACATAGTGGTCCGGATGGTCAAAAGGGACAACCCGGTACTCCTGGCAACAAGGTACAGATGAAATCTGAAAATGTAGGATGCATTCGTAGCTCTTTCTAGTGAAAGACATATGAAGTCCCCTCCAGTCAGTCTTCCATGTTGTCATTAAACACTGACCAGCTGCAATAACCTAGAAGTCAGTGGATCCATGTAGGACATATACATGCATCTCAACATGAGAAATCATTCCTGGAGCCTTATTCTTGAGCCCTCTGTCAAGTTAGTACTTTCAATGAGTAAGAGCTGCAGAATTGGGCTCCTGATGACTGACTATCCAGCAGCACTTAGGACTGATTTTGCTATCTCTGCTTTTCTATGGATTGTATTTTGCATTTTCATGGGGTTTTTTAAAGCACACTAAAATGAAAACATCTAATTCTTCTACAAAATTCTGCTGTGTGAGACACATGCTCTAGTGTAAGGATTTCTGCTAAAAGTTTGGATAGATGCAGTGCTCTTCTGAGTTAAGGCTATTTGATCTTCACAGTCGTTTCCCTTTTTACCATCTTCAGATTAGTGCACATTTGAACACTGTTGTTAAAAAAAAAGTTTTTAAATATGGTCTAGAAACATCTCTAGCAAACTCTTCCTCTCTTAGTTTCTTCTTCTCCCATTCCACCCCAGTGCCTAATAGCAGTGTTCTTTAAAAAACATGACTGCAATATTGGGTCGTAGGAAATTTTAATGCTGCTGCTCCTATTCACAGGAGATTTGTATTCAAGAACTTTTAAATCTAACAATGAAAAGTTCAAATACTAATTCTCCCTCTTGCTTGTTTCTAAGAGCTTAGCACTACTTGTTCATAGAGCTATTAATTGTAACATAGCATTCTCCAATATCACTGCAAGCTGTTAACCTTCAGAAAAAGTTTGGTAAAGAGGTAGCAAACACTCTGTCCAGTCACTGGAGATTAAAAGCAGGTAAAGCAATTAAGTAAAGGAAAGAGTAGTTATTAGCAAGAGTGCTAATCTGACTGGAAAACACAAGCATAATAAACCAAGGTCACTCATGACATAACTCTGCTGAAAGCAGTGATGAAGGCAAAAACTTGTGCTGTTTGCAGCATTTAAGACTAGGTGCATTCAGATATATTCAGGATACAAGTGGTGTAGGACAAATCTTGTTAATATAGACCAGCCTAGACCAACTGCAGGCTTGCTGAGAGTCATGTTTTAATGGCTGTTACTCATATCTCGGTATTTTTGGTCTTAAGTTAAAAATACCTGAGGCCAACCCTTATTTCCAGCCATTTGACAGGAACTTTGTCAATTTAAGGCAAAAGAAAGCATCACTCTGCTTCTGCTCTAGCTAAAAAAAAAGTTGCTGATTGATCTGAATTGGTAGTTGACTATCCAAGCCCTATCTCTTAGGTGTGTACTACAGAGTAAATATCAGAATAAAGAAAGGGGGTAAAGAAAGCTGACATGGGTAAGAGAAGCAACTTCTTTCTGGTCCTCTTCTTCTAAGAGGATTCCAACTGGCCATGTTCCAGTATATGCAGGGACAGTCACAGTCTCTGCACCCTCAGGATCTGATGTGCTGTTATTGTATACTGTGGTACAAGTGCTACAGAAGACAAAGACGCTAGGATCCAGCAGTTGAATATCTATCTAGATGGTGTTGTGCTATCTGTCCAAAGCATCCTTTAAGTAACTCAAGCCTGCAAACTTTTTTTCATAGGGAGAACCTGGTGCCCCTGGTGAAAATGGTACCCCAGGACAACCTGTAAGTATTTACTGCTGCTGTGGACAATGATAATCTGATAGATATGGTTCAGCCAGCATTTTGGTCAATTTTTGTCATCAGTGACACTCCAGGTAGCTGTATACTCTAATGTAATAGTATGTGAATATTTAGAACAGAATTGCCTGGCTGCAACACACTTTGTATAGAGACTTAGAAGAAGAAATCTTTATCAGTGAATAGATATAAATGAGTTAATTTAATTTTTTCTTCAGGGTGCTCGTGGTCTCCCTGGTGAGAGAGGAAGAATAGGTGCCCCTGGACCAGCTGTAAGTGACTTCCCATCTGTCTGTTTGTCATCACGACCAGCCACTAACTGTGGCTTTCTCTGATCTTCGAATCTCTTTTCAAAATATTTATCATGTTCCCTCCTCACAGGGTGCTCGTGGAAGTGATGGCAGCACTGGCCCCACTGGACCTGCTGTAAGTTTCAGTCTTGATCTTTGACAATCTGGTTCCATTAGGCCTTGTGTCCCTCTTTCTGTTTATAGAGGATTTCATGGGCTTCCGAGAAGTCTATTGTGTGGATGTTTTTAACACAGTTCTTTGTTGCTTATCAGCCCATCACAAAAAAAAATCAGTAAAACATAAACCCTTTGCAGACAATATCCTGAGAGCCTCAGGATTTATATTAAGCACATCTGTATCAAAGGAACCAGATATTCTCTCATTTGCACTGGTGAGTTCATAGGGAAAGACCCAATGAACAGAATTCTCATTTCCAACAGTCTAACAGAACAGTTCTCATCCCAAAACTAAAGAGACTTTATACCTTTTAACAGATATGTATCATGCATGTGTTGCAGATGTGTATAATTACATACACCCTAAAACTATTAGATGCACTCCAGGACACGGCTTTGCATCTGCAACATTGTCCTGTCTGACTAGCAGGAGCTAACCTTTTTCATTCGCCACTGATACCTGAGTTATGTGAGCTAGTGTGAAAGGCCAGTAAGATCCAACTGTCCTGATCTGACTGGTAAACAATAACTATTCTAATAAGTGCTAATCCAATGCAGATTTGTTCATTTAAAAGGAGTTAATGTTGCCATGGCATACCACTGACTTCAATAAACCTCATTTATTTCAGTGAAATAAATGTGTGTACAGGGGTATAGTTTTGAAGCTGTAAAAAAATTCAGGAATAGCGCAGAATAGTTTTTCCTTCCTGCCTTTAGCTTTGCAAAAGTTGATTTTAATACTCCTTGTCACTTGAAACATCTGTCATGCTTTAACAGAGTAGAATGTTAGCGTAGGTGTGAATTTTGCTTTAGTTCTCCCATATGGGGTATTTAAAAAATACATGTGATTGGGCATTTAAATTGCAGGCAAATAGAGACCTTATAGCTAAGATCTGATGTTATACTTTGTAGTAGAACCAAAACATTTTAGCTGTCTTGAAGGCAATTGAGTTACTATGGGAGAAATATACTGGAACTGCTGATTGCAGAGGTGTTACTCTGAATGGGCAGCAGCAGAGAGTTGCATTGGGTCCCAGTGTCTATGCCAGGCTAAAGTTATTTTACACATACTTAGGTTGTGATGCTGTAAACATTCTGCATAGCACTTACTAACACCCTTTTTTTTTTAACTAAAACAAAAATAATTTTTTATTCTGCTTGCCACTGGGAATTTAAAACATAAAAAGAGTCACTGCAATGGAAATTCTGGAAGTTTTTTTCATGCGTATCTTAAAGGGCATTTGGGGTTTTTTTTCTTTGCTTGTGCAAAACCGGTGAGAATTCCAGGTACTCAGTTTATAACAAAAACAGTAGGTTATACAATGTTGGAAGCCAATTCCTCTTTGTTATACCAGCTGATCCATTTTAGTCCCTTGGATTTGTGAGGCAGTTTTAAAGTAAGTGTTTATAACTGAAAGATGTTAGCTCACAAAAAAGTAGATATCAGTCCCCAATAGCTATAGGTGAGTTGAATATTTCATTAATAAATGAAGAAAAACTATCCCTTTGTATTTGTATGCATTAAAGAATAACAAAGGCTATGAATCCATCAGTGTGTCGTATCTTGTGGTGTCTGGGTACCGTACATTAGGAAGCTTGTCCCATTCTAATTACAAATCTCACAGCAATAACTAGACATAGTAGAATCAGTAAAAGGGTCTCTTCAAGCTGCCATGCCATTGCCTTTGACATAAAAAAAACAAAACAGTTTAATGAAAGGGCACTGGGGCTGCACGTCTTCACTGCCTCAAAATGTATACTCTGGGTATGAATCAAGATTTCTAATCCATTCGCATGTTAGAATCAGCTCCTGGCCTCCACTTCTGTCAAGCCTGATCCAATTTCTAGTACAGTTTTATGGACCTCAATATAAGTTGTGCCAAGCGCTGGCTTGTAAAGTGGTGCAGAGATCTTAACCCTCTTCCCATGCCTGGAGAAGGACAAATGCTGTCGTCAACACAGGGCTCTTGTGTGTGACCCATAGTTCAGAAGGACTACTGGTGTGAAAGTGTACACAGTTACCCCTGCACAGTGAATGTGTTAGAACCAGCCACCTAAGACTTGCATTTGCAGGATGCAGTGCTCCCCTTCATTCATTGTGGGACTGTACAGCAAGAAATCTTGCCTTGCAGATGCCTGCCTCTGCCCATCCTATGTTTATTCTTTCTCAGGTGTTTGGCCTCAAGGCAAGGTTTTACCAATTGTTGCTTAATTCACACTTCTTTAGCTGCACTGCAAATGTTTTTCATCATTGACCTCGCTCTTAACTGTTTGTAGTGAACCAAATCTGTCAGTTTGGAGTTACAAAAGGCAACTGATATTCTGAGATGGTAATGTGCTGAAGTGTCTGTGTAAATGTGCATTTTTTTAATCTGTTTACTTCAGCAAGCAGCGTGTTTCTGACATCATGGAACACCTTTACACAGCTGCTTTTCTTTCATTTCCTAGGGCCCTATTGGTGCTGCTGGTCCTCCAGGCTTCCCAGGTGCTCCTGGTGCTAAGGTATGAACATCTGCTTCTACTGGTACATTTGATAGTGAAGATGAAATATAGTAACTAGTATTGCTAGGCAGCAAAAAACCACCCTCTCTGAAATGGGAGTGCTTTCTTATCAGTTACGGATCAGGATGAGGATGAATCCCTACAGTATTTGGAGAACATCATATGTGAATGCTATTTTAAAATACAGCAGTTATTTTACAGCTAAAGATTGATGCGAGGCAGGTTCAGGAAGACACATACCCTCTTTGGGTTTTTTTACTGCTTTCTAAGTGGTGCAGTTGTATACACCTTCAAAGGGTGACATGGATCATAACAAATAAGAAAAGTAGCAGTTTATATCACTTTACAGAAGTAGTGGAGGACCAAGAAGCTGCAGTTGAGTATCAAGCTCTTTCCAACCTAAGTTCTTGAAATTACAATGGAAAAATTGCACTTAAACTTTTCAGGTTTAGGGCAGTACCATTTTGCTCTTGCAGACTATAACTTAGATGACTCAGTTTATTGCTTAGATCTTAGCATTTTTACCTGGGTAAGAGTCTCATTATTTTGAATTTTACTTTGTCCAAGGAAGGACAGAGGATTTGGGGCAACAGTATGCCATATACTGCATTTACAGATTTCACTGACCATTTGCCAAGAAGCTCAAAGCTGAATACGCTTACATGTAGTGTGATACAGTTTTTCACCTGTAACACAAGTATACAAACTCCATGTCACAACAGACAAAACTGTCATCTTGATCCACCTTTAGAAGAAAACAGAGTATTGTTTGCTAGACCTCTTAATATTAACTGCAGGAAAAATGAGGAAAAGTTGAGATCCCATTCTGGTTATTCCTGTCAAAAGGCAAGACTTTTGGAAACCATGAAGTCTTCTCTGATGCAGATGTGAGTGTGGTTACAGCATGTAATTTCAAGAGAAGACTGCCTACGTGTCCAGGGGGAACTCTGACTACTTTGAGAATTGCTGAAGAGAAGTTGCCATTGTATGCAGCTTTTTGTAGTAGACTTAGTGAATACAAGCTTCTGAGAGTAAAACTAAGAACATTTTTTTCTGTCATTTACTCTACTGTGAACACTATCCTACAGCGCTCTGATCAGGCATCAGTGCAAATGGCATCCTGAGGTGCAAGATAATGGTCAGTTAGTTCTCATACACTGTAAGGCATCTCAGGCCAATGCTGGAGGCACATGTCTGTAGATAATACTGGAGTCAGAATTCTGATTTTATAGATCAACCTTCTGTGTAATTCTTGGCGATAGCATAGCTTCTCAGATAATGCTGAGCATCTGTTGTTCCCGTGTTAGCCATCAGCTTTGATGGAGCCTAGCTAGACATCCCAGTTTCAGTGCCTTTAAAATCCAGTAAAAGCTCTCAGCTCCTTGATTTCCTGGCCTCTGAAGTGGGAGTATAAATACATGATTGTTGTCTTAATGTCAGGCTAATATGGGATTGCTCTACTATGGTCCTAACACTGATAGAGGGCTATGTCCTTCTCTCAAACAGGGTGAAATCGGACCTGCTGGTAATGTTGGTCCTACTGGTCCTGCTGGTCCAAGAGGAGAGATTGGACTTCCTGGTTCTAGTGGTCCTGTTGGCCCTCCAGTGAGTAACTTGCCAGACTTTATCTGTTGTCCGATGGGTGCACTTGAGACTCTGAATTAACCAGTATTGTTACCTTTCTTAATAGGGCAACCCTGGTGCTAACGGTCTTCCAGGGGCTAAGGGTGCAGCTGTAAGTACAGCCATACTCACACTTGTTTGCTCTAAAAAAACACAATTCAATTAATGCAGCAGATAATGGGCTTATAATATGTTTTCCCCGCTCCGTTGGACAGGGTCTTCCTGGTGTTGCTGGTGCTCCTGGTCTGCCTGGTCCCCGTGGTATTCCTGGTCCCCCTGGCCCTGCTGGTCCTAGTGGTGCTAGAGGACTTGTTGTAAGTGACCTTGTATATTGTATGTCTTCATTTAAAAATTGGACAGTGTCCACAGTTGTAAAAGATTTCCTCTGGATATATTTTTGTATTTAACACAGACATTTTTTCTTATTCCACTATAATTAAACATTGTAGTTCGTTTCTGTGTCTCACTGCTTGCTTCAGATGCTGAGACTGAAGAGGTTCATTTTGCATTCCCTTTGAGTGCAAGGTCTGTTAAGCTGTGTTCATAGTATCAAGAGAGATGTGACAGCAATCTAACAATAAGGCCCTCAACAGGTATCCTCAGTAGAGGAACCAGCCCTGAATGTGTCATAGTTCAATTACTGTCATTTCTAAGCATCTTTAACGTTTGTTTTCATGCCTGTTAAGCCAAAAATGCAGTTATGTTCATTGACCATGTATCACAATAGAGGCAGGCATGGCACTGGATGATTAAAAAGTTTTTTGATTCATGAAAAAGCTGTCCAGGTAGAAGAAAGATTTTTGGGATGATGCTTAATTCTGTGATCTCTGTTTTGGACTCTAGGGTGAACCAGGCCCTGCTGGTGCCAAGGGAGAAAGTGGTAACAAGGGTGAGCCTGTAAGTATGGCAACATGTGAAGGTTTTTTCAATGAAAAAGCCTGATAGTTACTTGCAACACAGCATCTGATTTCTTCTTTCTCTCTGTTTGCCTGAAATAGGGTGCTGCTGGACCCGCTGGCCCTCCTGGTCCTAGTGGTGAGGAAGGCAAGAGAGGCGGCACTGGTGAACCTGGCTCTGCTGGTCCCCCAGGCCCTGCTGGTCTAAGAGTAGGTTTTCTTTTTGTGTTCCAGAAGTAGAAGCAAAAATGAAAGAGGAAATAAAGCTAGAGTCACAAAGGCAAATTAAGTAATTATGAGTAATTAAATTTACATTAATGCTGCTAAGAAAAGATCATTTGCAATTCTGAGCCTTTTGCTTAGTTGGGACCAAACCCATTTTTGCTTTGTGTTAATGCTGTTTACTATCTTATCACTGAAGTAATTAGAGGTTGCTTTGATTTATCCATTGTGTAATATTTAGTGAATTATCTTTGATTACTCTTAAAGCTTTGTGATGGAATTTAACTGCTTAAACCAGATAATTGGCTCACACATAATGTGATGCAGAAGGTTTCCATTCAGTGTCTTCAAGGGTGCCTAGTACCCTTTTCATGGGGTGAGGAAACACTCCATGAACTTCAGGAGGCATGTGGCTTCATGCAGGAAAAGAATTCACAGGAAAATAATAGGAAAAATGGCAGTGTTTCCATCAGATTTTTTGGGTAGAGATATAGATTCAGTATTGCATCTTGGGTATGGTGTACAGTCATAGAGAAGCCAGTAACTCTCTATAGAGAAGTGAAGGTGAAACTGTGTGGGCCAGGCTGTGGGATCCTAGCTGCTGGCTAGAGCCACTATTAGATTACAATGAACACTGAAAATGCTCTGATATAAGCAGATTAGGACTTAAAGAAATCTAAAGGAAGTAAGAGAGATTTCTTTCACAATATACATTTTCACTGAGGTGTGTGTGCTTAGAGCTGCACTTACCTCAAATTCAACAGACCTGCTTGGAAGGCTAAAATTTAGTAAGCACTCTACACCTTACAGGAACAGATTTCTTTCTTTCCCTTTCTTGATTTGTTTTGTGTTCACTTGTAGGGTGTGCCTGGATCTCGTGGTCTCCCTGGAGCTGATGGAAGAGCTGGTGTCATGGTAGGACTTTTGTCTGGGTCACTATTTCTAAACTGTCTTCTTTTATAAACAGGTGTGTGATGCTTTTTGCTACCTCTGCCTGATTTTATTTATTTTGGTAGGGACCTGCCGGTAATCGTGGTCCTAGTGGTCCCGTTGGTGCTAAGGGTCCTAGTGGTGATGGTGGCCGTCCTGGTGAGCCTGGTCTTATGGGTCCGAGAGTAAGTTTGAACTCTGTGGAATAAGTTTGAACTATGCAAAAAGAAAATGACTTACAATTTAGGAACAAAATAATTCAGAAATCCAATGGCAAAAATTCAGCCTGTGCTAACCACAATTAGGGAACTTCTACCACTCTATTGAAAAAACATCCATAAGGAAATGATTAAGCATCAGAATGTTTACTGAAATTAGTTTCTTTTGTATGTGGTAGCATTTGATTGCCTTGTCATGGAGCAGTGCCCCCTTGTACTGGATACTGCATTGACTTCTGAGAGGGGGTTCCACTTGTGATTATTTACAGAACGTGATCATTAAGATCACAGCTGAAGTGTGTGTGTCCTCTTTAAGTAACTAAAAGAAAAACCCTACTAAAATGATATGAGATGGCTGATCTCAATTATTTCAATTTTATTTTGCAAATGATTTCACTGAAAACAGCCGTCCACTTCTAGTGGATGTTGCAGCCAGATTATGTCCATGTCATTGTCTTTTACCCTCTTTAATCTACTCTTTCCCTTACTACCCCACCGCATGGAATGAGTTTTCAGTGCACATGTGAACTGTTAGGCATCTGCAAACATTTAAGCACATTCTCTGCTAAAGTAGAGTCTAAATGAGTTTATCTGAGTGAAACAGTTACTTACCTATACTGATTTTCAACTGGCATGGGCGCACACACCACCAAATTAAACTTCAGTGTGTTTTAGATGTAAACTTGATAGGACATACAGTCCTGTGTCCACAGTGTATATTGATAACTTGGCATCTGTGTGTGTATGCACACATGTAGGAAAAAAATTTTGGTTAACTTTCAGGTGAGTTGGTTTCGCTCTAAAAACATGAAACCTTTCCTTTCTCAGGGTCTCCCAGGTCAGCCTGGAAGCCCAGGCCCTGCTGGCAAGGAAGGTCCTGTTGTAAGTACCTTGCTTTTCATTCTGTTTCCCCATTGCATGTGAAACATAAACTGAGTTTTTAAAAAGCAGAGATCTCGGCACTGAGCTCTAACACAACTCTTTGTAAAGCCAGCAAGATTTTACTACCTTATTAGTCAGAAAATCAGAGACATTTTCCATTCATTTCTGTGGCTCTCAGAAAAGGCCTGTGTCCTGGAAGGGGAAGAAGAAATACACAGTTCTACAAAAAGGAGAAAAATGGAGGAATGCATGAGCATGCAATGTATAAACAGTGTTTAAAAGTTAAATGGCATTCGTTTCCTGTCAGTACACATTTCTCCTAAAACTGAACTCTAATTAAATTACCCCAGCCATTTAATAGTATGATTTCTTTTTCTAGGGTTTCCCTGGAGCAGATGGTAGGGTTGGGCCAATCGGTCCAGCTGGTAATAGAGGTGAGCCTGGCAACATTGGATTCCCTGGACCAAAAGGTCCCACTGTAAGTACAGTACAGAAATTTTCTGTTACTATGAAGTTATTTCCAGATTAATCTGTAGGTCCCCAGCTCTAGCAATCAAACACATCTCCCTGTGTCCTCCCGTACTGCTTATTGAATGGCATCCACTTACATTCAAGAGTTCTGTTTGAAATTATTTTCCAGTTATCTGGAGTATGATTAAACAAATGAAAAGCAGTTTAATTAGTTTAGGAATATTTGGACATTGAAGTGATTAGAATAATGTATGTCTATACTATAATTTCTGCATGTCCATTTTATCATTTCTAAAAGTTCTGTAAAGGTTGGCCACCAAGCCTAAGTTTCAGTTCCAGAGTATTGTTATTTATGGAGCACAATCCAAAGCTCACTCACTTTAGCAGAAAAGCTACCAGTGATTTCAGTGGGGCTCTTGATGTGTCACACAGAGGCCACAGATAACAATAATCATCTCTTGGATTTGTGGTGTTGCTATACATACACACACATGCAGACATTTATATAGTGTATTGCATAGGATACTATGCAGAGTGTCATGAATTATGATCTCAAAAAAAAAAATGGAGTTTTGAAATGACAAGACATTTTTGAGCTGTTTTTTCTAAGTGGTTCAACGAGGCACATGGAGCTTGTGGGTGT
The DNA here is from genome assembly GCF_947461875.1 of Haliaeetus albicilla. Classification (NCBI taxonomy): domain Eukaryota; kingdom Metazoa; phylum Chordata; class Aves; order Accipitriformes; family Accipitridae; genus Haliaeetus; species Haliaeetus albicilla. The sequence continues at coordinate 53,633,113 of NC_091484.1, read as the reverse complement.
TTTAATTAGGGTTAAAGAAATATTACAATAAATCTATCAAGGAGAGTATATATCTGTTCAGTAGTTTAAACTGAATCTAATATGAACTCTTGGTTAATTTTTGTATCTTTTTCTTTCAACTTCAGGGTGAACCTGGCAAACCTGGTGAAAAAGGCAACGTTGGTCTTGCTGGCCCACGGGTATGTGGATATGTTTTCTTTATCAACTTCCAGAGAGAAAAAAGTAGATTTTCAAAACCTATGTAATAAGATAGTGTTGTCCTGTGCAAAAATGAATAGATGATGAAATAGAAAAGCACTTGCGGATGCATTCATCTAGCCTCATGTCAGTGGGGACTATTACTTAAGGGATAAATGAAAACTACCCTTCTTGTGTATTAATTGGGTAATTAATTATGGGGTATTAGCTTACTATGAAGAGGAAAAAATAGCAGTCCCCATGCAAATTTTTGAGGACAGTGTATTGTTTCTAATTTATCCTGTATATTTCCAACTTCTTACTGATAGTTGAAACTTACTAGTCCTTCCATTTAAAGGGCCAAATAATTGGTCTGTTGTGGGAAAAATGCTGTCAGCAAGGTTCCTATAATCTGTAATTCCAAAGGAAGTTTCCTTAACGATTAATGTGCTGCAATAACTAAAACAATCCCCAGAGTTTAAAATTGTAAGCATCTTTAGTACCCTTTGACAGTGAAGCTCTTACAAGTAAATGGTTAAGTTCAAAATACGCAGAGATCTTTGTTTTTGGCACAGAATCACTTTAGAGAGATATTATTCGTAACAAATCAAATCTTTGATAACAGCTTTCTACTTGAACACATTTAGGGTGCTCCTGGTCCAGAGGGAAACAATGGTGCTCAAGGTCCTCCTGGAGTCACTGTAAGTAACAGCCTCCACACAGATCCAATTTGTGATTTACCTTTCGTTAATGGGACTTCCCATTTTATATTCCATTTTCCTATATTTCTCGTTCCAAGTTAATCACTTGTTTTTCATTCCATCCAGGGCAACCAAGGTGGAAAGGGTGAACAAGGTCCCGCTGGCCCTCCTGGCTTCCAGGTAACTATGTGCTCTGCTCAATCTTATCTATGCTTTACAAAGCATGAAGTGCTTCTGCCTTAACTTTATTTGTACTCTTGTTTCTTTACACTTAGGGTCTGCCAGGTCCCTCGGGTCCAGCTGGTGAAGCTGGTAAACCAGGCGAAAGGGTGAGTGACAGATATACGGTACTCTGCAAGTAGGGGCAGGCATTGCATAAGCATTATGTTTACAATTGCACATGTGGTGAAGCAAGAGCCTGTTGGTTCCATTTGCCAAAACAAAGCAATCTGTGTTATATGCAAAGTTTAATAGTCCCTTCTGTTAAAGTTAGCCACAAATGAAGAAAGTCCGTTGGAATTTGCAACATACTTCTTTTTTCAAAGTTTTGGTATGAAACTGAGCAAAGACAATCCTTTGCTTTTTGGGCCTTAAACAGCAGTAAAATATGCCCCCTTTCCCAAAAGACAAGACAGTACATGAAAAATACTTTACTTCAAATTTCTTTTGAAATCTTCAAGGTTCAGTCTAACCTGCATTACTCCAGTTGTATGCTTTTGCATCTCATTTGATTTCAGTGAATTTGCAATGGCATACAACGGAGGTAACTCAGTGGTAATTCAGGCTCTAGGTTCTGCTCAGTTAAAGTATGTGATGTAATCTGCAAATTGTGCATTCTATATGTCATAACCACCTTTAATGTTTACAGTTACATCTCTCTGTGTCCCCGTAAAAGGGTTTACATTGCATGTACCTGAAGAATGAGCTTGGAATTTAACAGCTAACTCTTTCTTCAGAAGAGAAATTACTATCTGATGTGTGCTTTGACATATTGTGCAGCTATATGAAAAGGGTTTATTTCTGTGCATCTAAAAGACTGGGTTTAGTCTGAAGATTTTCAATATGCTGCTGCAATTTGAGAAGCATTTCTATTTACTTCTAAGAAACAAAGTGCAGTTTAAGCTAATAAGTTTGCTTTAGAAATAAGCTTTATCAATACATCTACTCTCTTCTAGGGTCTTCATGGTGAGTTTGGTGTCCCTGGTCCTGCTGGCCCAAGAGTGAGTAACTCATTTGAAATCTGGTACTGACTGTCTTAATAACATGTTCAGTAATAATAGTTGCTATATACATTTCCAAGTTTCTCAAGACAAACAGCTCTTCTCAGTTACAGAATATAGTGTATTGCAGCAGACTCTCAGGAATGAGGGAGAATGTTCTCTGCTGTTCGCATGTGTCGGGGTGTATGATTATATAATACAATAGTTGCCAGTGTTAGTGAACTTCTAGATAAGCAATATGAGTATTACCCAAGTAATGATATCCTGTATTGATGAACCGCACAATGAGAGTGTGAATGATGAAAGACTGATCCTACAGTGTTACACTGAGGCCTGGTGCATATGAGAATTTTCACCTCCAATGCCTATGCACAGACCTTCTTAGCCTGACCATTTCAGTCATACTATCCCTTGCTGACCATCTCCTAACTCCCATGTAATGTCTTTGTGAACAAATGGTGGGCTGAATCCAGAGCCTGGAGTAGTCATTAGAAGATATTGCCTTCCACTTCCCTTTATTCCTGCACCATGAATAAACGTCTGTAAAGAGCTTTGTGTGGAGGCCTTCCTGCATGGCGGGAAGGTTCCATTTATGCAGAGCAATGAGTAGTTTCTAAAATGTTTGATTAATTGTTTGCTTTCCAAATCCACTAAAGAGGTTGATATTTAAATTACTTCTGTTACTTCCTCTTTTCTTCTGATTTCCAGACTAAAAGTATTCATGACAAATATTCCCATTCACTCTTATCAGTCATGTCAATCAGTTTAAATAGCACTTTCCTCCCTATATTTAGTGGCTTGAGGCTGTATTAGTAACCATGTCCTCTTTAAACTTGCATTTTGCTATTCTATCCAAGCCAAGTTCCCTTTATCATTCTAGCAGTTACCTGTCTCTGCTCTAGCTTGCCTTAAGCATCTCATACCCAGCCAGAGTTTATTTCATTCAGTATTCCAAATTAGGTCTTACCGATACTTTGCACAACAAAATTAACACATCCTAAAAGTACCTCACGGCTTGTGCCAGACCACATTTGCCTTTTTCAAGACCGCATCATATTGTTGGCTATTGACTATCGCCTTTCCCTTTCTGTCATTTTCACCAGATGAAACCTCCATTTACAGCAAAAATCCTCATTTCTGGTGCCTAAATAAATGGCCTGGTACTTTGCATTCTTGAATTTTGTCCCAGTTCTACCATGACAGCCATCCAACAGGTTATTCACTTCTTCCAGTGTAATATGTCAACCCTTCTTCCTGTTGACAAAAGCTTCCACCTTTGTGATATCTGCATATTTCATAAATATCTTTCTTCTTTTTCTGCCTCTCTGTCATTAACAAAATGTATGTAAAAATAATTAAAAGATATATTGGGGAACATCACTACAATATAAGTTAGCTTTCTGCATTGTTGGTGCTTTTTAACAGTGCGCTATCTCTCCTTGAGTTAGTTCTCTGACCACATTATAGCTCTCGTACAAACTCCCAGGTTCTCCAGCATAACTAAAAATCTCTATTATTTCTTATCAGATTATTCATTGATGTCCATCTTGATCATACTGGGATAATCTGAGATGTCTTTAGTAAAACTGATATTTCTACCTTTGATAGATCTATTGTGCGTTTAAGCCCCGTTTCTGGCTACTTCCATGTCTCCAGTTGACCTGGAGACATGACCTGAATTTATCCTTATCCTTGTTATAATGTACAGGTCACATTAGTAGGCTTTAGCTGTCACCTTTATTCTCCAATATTCATCAGGCATTTGCCACTGTAAAAGTAATTGTTTGCCAATTACTATGGCTGTAATTTCACTAGAATCCATTATCTGCTCTCAAACTGGTATCAGAAGCTCCATTTGACAATAGCATGCAAGACACTGTTACCAGAATGAGCCCAGTAGCCAAAATCCATGTTCAAGAAGTATTTGTACTTTGTCAGCTGATATCATGATGCAAGACTTTAGTACTTCACTTTGCTACATTTGTGCCAAAAGCTAGAGCCAATTCTTATGACCAGTTTAGTTAATATCTGCAGAATTCTAATACAGTTCTTAATGGTTTGTCCAGATAAAAATGCATCACATTGTCATTGCTACTAGCTAGTGCTTTTAAACCTCTAAGCTACAGAACAATTCAAGAAAAAACTCAAATCAAGCTGTCTCCTGCAGGGTGAACGTGGTCCTCCTGGTGAAAGCGGTGCTGTTGGTCCTGCTGGTGCCATTGGAAGCCGTGGTCCATCTGGCCCACCAGGCCCTGATGGTAACAAGGTGTGCTTTCCCCAGCTGCCATTGCCTTACTGTTGAATTCCTGATGAAGGCAATCCAAAACCTTTTTTCCTAAGAGCATAAGTAATTACTGGTAACAGGTAGTTAACCTATACACCATAGCCCCGGTGTCACTTCTTCAAGTGGTAAAGCTCCGTCCCAGCTAGTCCACATTAATATTAAAGGGTTTTATGTTTAGCACTATAGATGATGAGAGGTGAACTCCAGTTTGGACTCAGTTTAAATACAGCTTGTCAGTTGGGTATATTATTATTCTTTTTTGAGATAGGGTCTGAGATTTTGGCCAAAATTCATGCTGACTGCTATTTATACCCATCTCTACTTATACACAGGAAGTTCTTCTGTCTAGTAAGCAATATTTTCCCCAAAACATTAGCACAATAATGAGCAGTCATCTACCAAAATAACACTGGCTTGATGCTAACTGAACATGGGGTTTAGTTTTCAGGATTTTAATGGGTAGTCTTTTTACAGAAATTTAGTTTGGAATATGGGACACCCTAAAACCTCAGGAGCCCACAGAATCAGAGAAACTGTTCATGTCTGGCATCTTCAGTAGCTGAAAAAGTAAAATAAGTACAATAGCTTAAGACAAAATGCTACTATTCACACTGTTTATAAGCAAACAGAACGATGGGCAAAGTAGTAATGACAGAATTTTGTACAAAATTATGTGAATGATTTGACCCTGTCTTACATGATATACTGTTTCTGCCAGGGTGAGCCTGGCAATGTTGGTCCTGCTGGTGGTCCTGGTCCTGCTGGCCCTGGTGGAATCCCAGGGGAGAGAGGTGTTGCTGGTGTTCCAGGAGGCAAGGGTGAAAAGGTAAGGTGGACAACCTACTTTGTTACTGCATGCACAGGTTTGGGAGATGCTTGAATTTCATTAACTTAAAAAAATAACTGCAGATTACCCCAATGTGACTTTTATTTAATGTGAAACTATATTACTTAGTGGTCAATAAGTAGAGCTTTTGTTGGTCTAACAGACTGACAGTCTTTTCTAAGGTGGTATTTTGATCTATGCTCAGCGTTTGCAGTTGGTTTAAGTGGCAGTTAGTCCTTCACAGGATTGGTTAACAATGAGGTTATCTTTACCAAAGAAATACTAAAGCTGTCTTTGAGTATAGGCTTTATAGTAGGAATGGGCCTACTGATCACAAAGGACTGAGTCTCTGATCAAATCCTTGACTGTTCTAGGTGCCATGACTATAAGTAAATCGGTTACAAAAATCTTGTGATTATATCAGTTTTCTATAAAATCAGAAAACGTTTTAGCCAAGGTAAGCCTTTACATAAAGCTGTGTAGTCCGGTAGCAAGCCCTGTTGCTACCTCTACTTTATCTGAATAATTATCTATAAAATCGGTTTTTATCTTGTTATGTACATCTCATTCCATATTCTCTTCATTATTTAAACTCTAAACTGAGATTTCTAGAACTGCTTTATTTGTTTTGACTAAAAAAAATCCATAGTCATTTAGCATAAATGGAGTTGTAAGGAAATTAAGATGAAAATTGCTTGCAACTTTTTATAAAACACTATATTCGCACATGCAGATTAATGCAGAAGAGTAGGATGTATTTTAAAAAAAAAAGAGAACAGAGTGCTGGTCTGATTTCTTGACACTAGTGGTGGCCTGGATATAATTTTTTGTGATACAAAACATATGTGTTTTATATGACCACTCATATGACATCATTGTTTTTAACAGTTGTTTTCCTGCTTCAAATAGAAAGTATAACATGAATACCCAGAAGAATTTTTATATATGGTTATTTCTTGACCAAACGAAAAGGGATTTTGAGGGGGGATTTACATTCATCATTTGGAATATACATCAACTTGGTTTTGAATTTTTAATTCCATTCAGAATTCTTGCCACCTCGGGGAAACCAAGTAGGTTTCCCATGAAAGAGGCAGGCTCATAATTCTGAAAAGCATGTCAGTCCCCTTTGTCTGCAAATTCTCGCTTGCAAGTCAGTACATACTCAGCAATAAGAATGAAATAATAATCAAAGTCCATTCCCCAAAAGACTAGCATGATAAGCATCTCATGATATGCAAGTAAAACATGGATACTCTGCAAACAGTTCAAGACTTCTTTCATACAAACTATTGTGTTCATTACCAATATAAGGGGTTTTTTCCCTCTGTGTATTCTAGGGTGCCCCAGGTCTGAGAGGTGATGTTGGTGCAACAGGAAGAGATGGTGCTCGTGTAAGTATTTTTTGGTTCTACTTGAGTTTACCTTGCTACACCTCAGAACTTAAGTGACTAAAAAGGATGTTCAGGACTTACATTTCCGACTATATTGCATTTCCACTTATATCTGATCACTTTTGATACAAGTCAATATGATTTTG